>NC_053392.1:33153210-33258787 GCF_905171765.1 Bufo bufo | reverse complement strand
TATGTACAAGAAATATCTACTATAATACTGCTCATATGTACAAGAATATAACTACTATAATACTGCTCCTATGTACAAGAATATAACTACTATAATACTGCCTCCTATGTACAAGAATATAACTACTATAATACTGCCTCTATGTACAAGAATATAACTACTATAATACTGCTCCTATGTACAAGAATATAATACTATAATACTGCTCCTGTGTACAAGAATATAACTACTATAATACTGCTCCTGTGTATAAGAATATAACTACTTAATACTGCTCCTGTGTACAAGAATATAACTACTATAATACTGCTCCTATGTACAAGAATATAACTACTAATACTACTCCTATGTACAATATTATAACTACTATAATACTGCTCCTATGTACAAGAATATAACTACTATAATACTGCTCCTATGTACAAGAATATAACTACTATAATACTGCTCCTATGTACAAGAATATAAACTACTATAATACTACTCCTATGTACAAGAATATAACTACTATAATACTGCTCCTATGTACAGAATATAACTATTATAGTACTGCTCCTGTGTACAAGAATATAACTACTATAATACTGCTCCTATGTACAAGAATATAACTACTATAATACTGCTCCTATGTACAAGAATATAACTACTATAATACTGCTCCTATGTACAAGAATATAACTACTATAATACTGCTCCTATGTACAAGAATATACTACTATATACTGCTCTATGTACAAGAATATAACTACTATAATACTGCATCCTATGTACAAGAATATAACTACTATAATACTGCTCCTATGTACAAGAATAAACTACTATAATACTGCTCCTATGTACAAGAATATAACTACTATAATACTGCTCCTATGTACAAGAATATAACTACTATAATACTGCTCCTATGTACAAGAATATAACTACTATAATACTGCTCCTATGTACAAGATTATAATACTATAATATGCTCTATGTACAAGAATATAATACTATAATACTGCTCCTATGTACAAGAATATAACTACTATAATACTGCTCTATGTACAAGAATATAACTACTATAATACTGCTCCTATGTACAAGAATATAAACTACTATAATACTGTTCCTATGTACAAGAATATAACTACTATAATACTGCCTCCTATGTACAAGAATATAACTACTATAATACTGCTCCTATGTACAAGAATATAACTACTATAATACTGCTCCTATGTACAAGAATATAACTACTATAATACTGTTCCTATGTACAAGAATATAACTACTATATACTGCTCCTATGTACAAGAATATAACTACTATAATACTGCCTCCTATGTACAAGAATATAACTACTATAATACTGCTCCTATGTACAAGACTATAACTACTATAATACTGCCTCCTATGTACAAGTATATAACTACTATAATACTGCTCCTATGTACAAGAATATAACTGCTATAATACTGCTCCTATGTACAAGAATATAACTACTATAATACTGCCTCCTATGTACAAGTATATAACTACTATAATACTGCTGTTATGTACAAGAATATAACTACTATAATACTGCCTCCTATGTACAAGTATATATAACTACTATAATACTGCTGTTATGTACAAGAATATAACTACTATAATACTGCTCAATGTACAAGAATATTACTACTATAATACTGCTCCTGTGTACAAGAATATAACTCCTATAATACTGCTCCTATGTACAAGAATAAACTGCTATAATACTGCTCCTATGTACAAGAATATAACTGCTATAATACTGCCCCTATGTACAAGAATATAACTACTATAATACTGCTCCTATGTACAAGAATATAACTACTATAATACTGCTCCTATGTACAAGAATATAACTACTTAATACTGCTCCTATGTACAAGAATATAACTACTATAATACTGCTCCTGTGTACAAGAATATAACTACTATAATACTGCTCCTGTGTACAAGAATATAACTACTATAATACTGCTCTATGTACAAGAATATAACTACTATAATACTGCTCCTATGTACAAGATATAACTACTATAATACTGCCTCCTATGTACAAGAATATAACTACTAATACTGCTCCTATGTACAAGAATATAACTACTATAATACTGCTCCTATGTACAAGAATATAACTACTATAATACTGCCTCCTATGTACAAGAATATAACTACTATAATACTGCTCCTATGTACAAGAATATAATACTATATTACTGCTCCTATGTACAAGAATATAACTACTATAATACTGTTCCTATGTACAAGATATAACTACTATAATACTGCCTCCTATGTACAAGAATATAACTACTATAATACTGCTCCTATGTACAAGAATATAACTACTATAATACTGCTCCTATGTACAAGAATATAACTACTATAATACTGCTCCTATGTACAAGATTATAACTACTATAATACTGCTCCTATGTACAAGAATATAACTACTATAATACTGCTTCTATGTACAAGAAAATAAACTACTATAATACTGCTCCTATGTACAAGAATATAACTACTATAATACTGTTCCTATGTACAAGAATATAACTACTATAATACTGCCTCCTATGTACAAGAATATAACTACTAATACTGCTCCTATGTACAAGAATATAACTACTATAATACTGCCTCCTATGTACAAGAATATAACTACTATAATACTGCTCCTATGTACAAGAATATAACTACTATAATACTGCTCCTATGTACAAGAATATAACTACTATAATACTGCTCCTATGTACAAGAATATAACTACTATAATACTGCTCCTATGTACAAGACTATAACTACTATATACTGCTCCTATGTACAAGAATATAACTCCTATAATACTGCTCCTATGTACAAGAATATAACTGCTATTACTGCCTCCTATGTACAAGAATATAACTACTATAATACTGCTCCTATGTACAAGAATATAACTACTATAATACTGCTCCTATGTACAAGAATATAACTACTATAATACTGCTCCTATGTACAAGAATATAACTCCTATAATACTGCTCCTATGTACAAGAATATAACTGCTATAATACTGCCCCTATGTACAAGAATATACTACTATAATACTGCTCCTATGTACAAGAATATAACTACTATAATACTGCTCCTATGTACAAGAATATAACTACTATAATACTGCTCCTATGTACAAGTATATAACTACTATAATACTGCCTCCGATGTACAAGAATATACTACTATAATACTGCTCCTATGTACAAGTATATAACTACTAATACTGCCTCCTATGTACAAGAATATAACTACTGTAATACTGCTCATGTGTACAAGAATATAACTACTATAATACTGCTCCTATGTACAAGAATATAACTACTGTAATACTGCTCTATGTATAAGAATAATAACTACTAATACTGCCCCTATGTACAAGAATATAACTACTATAATACTGCCTCCTATGTACAAGATATAACTACTATAATACTGCTCCTATGTACAAGAATATAACTACTATAATACTGCCTCCTATGTACAAGAATATAATACTATAATACTGCCTCCTATGTACAAGAATATAAACTATAATACTGCCTCCTATGTACAAGAATATAACTACTATAATACTGCCTCCTATGTACAAGAATATAACTACTATAATACTGCCTCCTATGTACAAGAATATAACTACTATAATACTGCCTCCTATGTACAAGAATATAACTACTATAATACTGCCTCCTATGTACAAGAATATAACTACTATAATACTGCTCCCTATGTACAAGAATATAACTACTATAATACTGCTCCCTATGTACAAGAATATAACTACTATAATACTGCTCCTATGTCAAGAATATAACTACTATAATACTGCTCCTCTGTACAAGAATATAACTACTATAATACTGCTCCTATGTACAAGAATATAACTACTATAATACTGCTCTTATGTACAAGAATATAACTACTATATTACTGCCTCCTATGTACAAGAATATAACTACTATATACTGCTCCTATGTACAAGAATATAACTACTATAATACTGCCTCCTATGTACAAGAATATAACTACTATGGGGCGGAGCCTGGCTGTGTAGCTTGATGGCTGCAAGTTGCTGAGCTCCTCATCCTTACCGGCGAATTAACCCTTTTAAGAAGCTTACAGCACCGCTCTGATGGGCAAAACGGGCAAGGATCGATCCAAGGATCAAGCGGATCCTACCCCTGTGAGATCCAGACAGCCTGATATGGATCATTACTTAAAAAAGCATGTGAAGCTTAGGTCGACTGAGACCCCCAAGATGGCGCCTGCTCCGGCCCAGGCATCTGACATGGAGGAAGACACAGATGGCGGCAGTGTCTCGGATGCCTCCACCTGCAAATCGAGGAGGCAGAGGGGCTCATTCACAAAAGCGGCACTCCTGGAGGTACTTAATTCAGCTTTAGCTCCGATAAAAAGGGATTTATCAGAAATCAAAGAAGACCTCCGGAGTATGGGTCACCGGGTGTCGGACCTGGAAGGCGCGCAGGAGGCGGCTCTCCAGAGGGAAGAAAAAGCTTACAAAGCGATCAGCTCCCACACTGACCTGCTTAATGAAGCGCTCCTGAGAGTCGAGGATCAGGAGAACCGGAGCCGCAGGAGGAATCTGAGGATTCGCGGGCTCCCAGAATCATTCGCCAGTGAAGCGCTGGAGAAAGTGGCGCATGAGATATTCACTGACCTGCTGGGGCCTGAGAGAGCGGATCGGATAGTGATTGAACGGATTCACCGTGCGCTGAGGCCTAAACCGAAGAATACAGATCCTCCACGTGATGTCATCTGCGGCCTCCTCAGTTTCATAGATACCGCAGCACTCATGAGAGCCGGCAGAGAGAAGGAGCAGCTGCAATATGGAGGTATGCCGATTATGTTTTTCCAGGATCTGGCCCCGTCCACGTTAGCTAAACGGTGCATCCTTAAGCCGCTCCTGGATGCCCTTAGAGCTGCAGCTACACCGTTCCAGTGGCTTTATCCGTTCGGGATCGCGGTCCTCAAAAACGGACGTCAGATTTCCATCCGCTCGCCGAGAGATCTACAAGCCAGTTGGGCCCAGCTGGGGTTAAGCCCGATTGAAATCCCGTCGTGGATGCCAGCCGACATGGAGGATCCACCTCTCCCGCCACCCCAGGCGGCTGAATGGCGCCCTGTCTATAATAAAAGGTCGCCCAGGGCTAGGGCTGAAAAGTCTGACCACCCTCCTACCTGAGCATAGAAGATGTCTGAGGAGATTTCTGTTTTGTTCCTGTTCCAATCGAAGTCCCTGGGACTAAGTGCCTGATGGTGAAGTGAGCTGGAGCCTTTCTGTTCCCTGAGGGCTTCAGGCCTGATTACAGGCCAGTCATGTCCGCCTGTTGCGGAGAATATTGTCTCAGCGTGCAGTTATAGTCTACCTGGTTCCAGACTCTCTTCGGGTTCATTTGAAGTTCTGGACCTTGCCTGTTCCCTGCTCATTTCTTAATATGCAGGGGTTAACCCGGTGTTACCTTTGGGTCACCCCCTTTTCTTTGTGAGATGGCCAGTAAATGGCCCTCTATAGCTCTGCGGGACCCCCCACCTGACATACCCCGGCTGGTAGCCGTGATGAGAAAGGGTCGTGTAGTCAGGTGCTCAGTAGAGCTTTCTATGCAGAATATATTTGCACTATTGTTTAATGTCTTACCTGTTTGTCTCCCCTCCTTTCCTCGTGTGTCTCCCCCCCCCTCCCATCCTCCATCAGATGTCATATATTGCATATTCAGATGCTGATTGTCTGCTTTCTATTTCAGAATGTCGTCTATTGTGATTTCATCCTTTAACGCCCGGGGAATGAACGAGCCTTGCAAGCGGTCCCAAATCCTGGCCCTTTTACAGAGGGATAAAGTGTCTGTAGCATTCTTTCAGGAAACCCATTTCCGAGAGGGTAAGACCCCCAAATTGCCCCCCAAAAGATTTTCTCAATGGTTCCACAGCACGTATAGTTCGGCTAGCAGGGGTGTCATCATAGCGATCCACAAGCAGCTCCCCTTTAAGCACTCTGCCGTCTCTGCAGACCCTGAGGGTCGTTACCTGTTTGTTAAGGGCACTATCGCTGACACTCCTGTTACCTTGGCAACTGTATATGCTCCTAACAGAGGGCAGGTTGCTTGGCTCGTTCAGACCCTAGGCCTATTGTCCTCCTTCAAGGAGGGAATGGTCATTCTAGGAGGTGATTTTAATGTTACCCTTGACCCTGCATTAGATTCTTCAAATGGGAAGTCTGCCATTACACACGTTCGCTTGCGACGCCTTAAGCTTGCCCTACAGAGGTTGGGAGTCCTAGATATCTGGCGTACCACAAACCCCACTGGTAGGGACTTCTCCTTTTATTCGGCTGCTAAATTGTCCTATCACAGATTAGACTATCTATTTCTATCTAAATCCTGTACTAACAGAGTTATCAAATCCCACATAGGGAACATCACCCTGTCTGACCACGCTCCGGTATTTTTGAATATGTCTCTGCAGGACCTCCCAAAGTGGGAATGGAATTGGCGCACCAATGAGACCATCATCTCAGACCCCTCCCATGCTGCTAAATTATCTTCTATCATAACGGATTTCTTCACATCTAACACTTCAGGTCCTGATGCCCCCTCCCCTTCCATTATCTGAGAAACCCATAAAGCGGTCCTTAGAGGAGAACTAATAGCCTTGGGTGCCCACGTTAAAAAACAGCGGGATCAGGCTGTGGCGACACTTCTCTCCCAGATTCAGGCTCTAGAGCTAACACACAAGTCCTCCCAGGCCCTTAGCTGTGCCTTGGAGCTCTCTGAAGCCCGCACTAAACTCAAGAACCTGCTAAATGTCACGTCAGCTAAGCTTTTACTAAGAGCCAAATTCCGTTCGTATGCGCACGGAGACAAAGGGAATAGGCTAATGTCCGCTTTGGTGAAGAAGCAGAAAACTGACTCATTTATAGCTGCAGTTAAAGATGACAAAGGCGTCCTTCATAAAGGGACCCCAGACATAGCAAAGTCCTTCTGTGCCTTCTATAGGGACCTATACAACCTTAAAACACCAGATAATATGTCTCCAGCTCAGTTAGGTGAAGCTTCTGAGAAATTTCTCTCCTCCCTCCAGTTACCTACTATTACCCCAGCTCAGTCAGCCCAGCTCTTATCTCCTATTACTGATGCCGAAATTGGTAAGGTTCTCTCCTCTATACCTTCAGGGAAAAGCCCAGGCCCCGATGGTTTTACCATCTCTTATTACAAAACCTTTAAGCAGACCCTAATCCCCCATTTTAACACCCTATGCAATTACTTACTCCAAGGGGGTTCTCTCCCTCCCCAATCGCTTTCAGCCCATATCACGGTAATTCATAAGGAGAATAAGGACCCCCTAAATTGCGGGAGTTACCGCCCTATCTCGCTTCTAAATACTGATGTGAAGTGGTGGGCCAAGATTTTGGCTCAACGGATTCAGGCGGTTCTCCCTGGCATTATCAACGAGGAGCAGGTGGGGTTCGTCTCTGGCAGACAGGGGAGTGAGAATACGGTCCGTGTCATACAATTGATCACGCATGCTCGTCAGCACTCAATACCTTTAGCTCTTCTCAGTACAGATGCAGAGAAGGCCTTTGACAGGATCAGCTGGCAATTTATGTCTCGGGCACTGTCGAAGTTCGGCCTTCCGGACCAATTCATCCAATCCATTTTCTCACTTTACTCGCTCCCCTCTGCCAGGATACGGATTAATGGAACACTCTCTCCAGCTTTTCCCATTACTAATGGGACACGACAGGGGTGCCCACTCTCACCTGCCCTCTTTGTTATTGTCATGGAGACCCTGTTGGCCAGGATCAGGCAAGATCCGGACATTGAAGGAATCACCCTGGGGTCGCATACCCATCTGACGGCTGCTTTTGCAGACAATCTTTTCATAACGTCCAACCCTCTAACCTCTTTCCCCAGACTTCAAGCCCTTTTTGAAGAATATGGAACGGTCTCAAATTTTAAGATTAACTATAATAAGTCACAGGCCCTGAATATTTCTTGTCCACCCGCTACTGTAGAAACGCTCAAATGTTCCGCTGCTTTTTCGTGGTCCCCTAAGTCAATCCCTTTTCTGGGTACCCATATTTCAGCAAAGCCAGAGGATCTTTTCGAGTTAAATTATGTCCCTTTACTGAAATCCATTAGGTCACACTTACACTCTTTAAAACTTCCGTTTATTTCATGGATTGGACGGAAAAACTTCATTAAAGCTTTTATTGTCCCCAGACTGCTTTATCTCATCCAAACACTCCCCATCTGGCTGCCCCATTCCTTCTTTGTGGAGGTCCGCAGAGTCATCTCAACCTTTGTATGGTCGGGAGGGTCCCCCAGATTAGCTTATGCCACTCTCACTCGGGAGAGAAGGTTGGGAGGCTTTGGCCTACCTGACATCTACTTTTATTACAAGGCTTTAATGCTAAACAGAGCTTTGAGCCTCATTTCCTGGCGCCCTCTTGGCCTTGTCTCCCGACTGGAGTATGATTTGCTTTCATATAGGGACAAGTTAGCTCTTTGGGGATTACGCAAATGTACTGCTAATAATAAGTATACCTCGCCCTTATGGAAAGGTTTGTTACTTGAATGGTCCAAATTGTACAAGTCCTCGGTCCTCAGGTTCCCAAGCTTGAGTCTTCCCTTAGATCTGCTTCAGGCATATATTCACCCTACCATCTCTGATCCATCAGGAATCTGGGCTATAATATCCAACCTGAAACTGGAAGACATCATGACTGCCTCAGGTGCTTTGAATTGGAGCAAAATATACGAGATCCCGAGGGTTCAAAGGGCTTCTTTCCTGGCGGTTATGGCTTTTAAGAAAGATTTGGCACTTTTGAAATCATTTCCTAGGCCTGTGGTAGATCCCTCATGGATAGAAGGGAAAATTTCTAATGCCCTTCGCCCCAAGAAACCTCTCTCCACATTTTACAAGGAGCTACTTTCCTCTGCACCTCCAGACCTGTGGTTCCTTGCAGCCTGGGAAAAGGAGTTGTCCATGACTCTATCGGAGCCTGAAAAAGCGTTCATCCTCACACACTCACATGGTTTCAACCGTTGTATTAAAATTCAGGCTAACTCTTATAAATTACTTACAAGATGGTATAAGACACCAGAATTCCTTCACAAGCTTAATCCCGCTATCCCAAACGGTTGCTGGAGGTGTGGAGGAGGTATTGGCTCTTTATCTCATATTTGGTGGAGTTGCGGAAAAATTAAACCATTTTGGGTGGAAGTAGAAGCAGCTATAAACAAGATATGTAATACCCAGACTACCTTAGATGCAAAACTCCTGTTGCTCTGGTGCCCAAATAGCACGCTCACCCCTTCAAAGTATAATCTACAAACCATGCTTATTACAGCAGCTCGACTGCTGATCCCCCTACTGTGGAAGAATGAGTCAGCCCCATCGTTCTTGATGTGGACCGAGAAAGTTGATCAAATATATCGGTTTGAAGAGTTGGCCCACTGGGAAAACCACTCTAGAGCAGTTTTTGTCAAAATATGGTCTTCTTGGAAGCTATACCGCAAATTCTAGGCTTAGATTTGTCTTAATTTAAGATTATGATTGACATCTAACTATCCCCCCCCCTCCCCTCTTTCCCTCAATCCACCTTCCTTTGTCTTATGTCTCCCTCATCAGTTATTTGTACACGCATTTCACTCTGCTATCTGAGTTGTATATGCAATCATTTTGAATACATTGTGTTTGCTGACTATGCACTTATCCAGCTGCGTCTGGACACGAGATGTATGTCTTTTTACACAACTTTGTACTTTTCTCAAATAAAAAGAAATTTGATAAAGAATATAACTACTATAATACTGCCTCCTATGTACAAGAATATAACTACTATAATACTGCTCCTATGTACAAGAATATAACTACTATAATACTGCTCCTATGTACAAGTATATAACTACTATAATACTGCTCCTATGTACAAGAATATAACTACTATAATACTGCTCCTATGTACAAGAATATAACTACTATAATACTGCTCCTATGTACAAGAATATAACTGCTATAATACTGCTCCTATGTACAAGAATATAACTACTATAATACTGCTCCTATGTACAAGAATATAACTACTATAATACTGCTCCTATGTACAAGAATATAACTACTATAATACTGCCTCCTATGTACAAGAATATAACTACTATAATACTGCTCCTATGTACAAGAATATAACTACTATAATACTGCTCCTATGTACAAGAATATAACTACTATAATACTGCCTCCTATGTACAAGAATATAACTACTATAATACTGCTCCTATGTACAAGACTATAACTACTATAATACTGCCTCCTATGTACAAGAATATAACTACTATAATACTGCTCCTATGTACAAGAATATAACTGCTATAATACTCCCTCCTATGTACAAGAATACAACTACTATAATACTGCTCCTATGTACAAGAATATAACTACTATAATACTGCTCCTATGTACAAGAATATAACTGCTATAATACTGCTCCTATGTACAAGAATATAACTACTATAATACTGCTCCTATGTACAAGAATATAACTACTATAATACTGCCTCCTATGTACAAGAATATAACTACTATAATACTGCTCCTATGTACAAGAATATAACTACTATAATACTGCTCCTATGTACAAGAATATAACTACTATAATACTGCTCCTATGTACAAGAATATAACTACTATAATACTGCCTCCTATGTACAGGAATATAACTACTATAATACTGCTCCTATGTACAAGAATATAACTACTATAATACTGCTCCTATGTACAAGTATATAACTACTATAATACTGCTCCTATGTACAAGAACATAACTACTATAATACTGCTCCTATGAATAGAATAGTAGAGTAGAATATTACTGCTATAATGCGGCTGCTTTGTAGAGATTAATTCACTTGAGCAGGAAGGACTATTTTTCCATGTAGACTGGTCGCTTGGTTTTGCACCATCTTAGTGTCTGTCACTCAGGTGGTGGTCCTAGTCTGAATTTTTTGACCTCCTGGTTATGATTTTTCTGTAGTTATATTTGTAAGACTTTTGAAAACTTTTATTAGAA
Source organism: Bufo bufo (assembly GCF_905171765.1). Taxonomy (NCBI): domain Eukaryota; kingdom Metazoa; phylum Chordata; class Amphibia; order Anura; family Bufonidae; genus Bufo; species Bufo bufo. Next base: position 33,247,659 of record NC_053392.1, on the reverse strand, counting down.
AATTCTATTATTTCTAGAAAGATCAGGAAAGCTGTAACCAGGCTGTAGAACAGGCCTCTTGTGTCAGTGGTTGGTCCCCGGGACCTGGATGTTCTTGTACATCCCATAAGTCATTGGTTGTCAGATCCTCTTTTATATAATGATCTGTTCGACCTTGAATCTTCCAGTATTTCCCGTCTGTGGTTTGCAGCTGAAAAGGGTCCAGAGGCCGAACGAGGAGAGTAAATATCCAAATATTCTGTGAAGAACAGTACTAGGCGGTGTTCAGTCTATCTATCTATCTACACTGCTCAAAAAAATAAAGGGAACACAAAAATAACACATCCTAGATCTGAGTTAATTAAATATTTTTCTGAAATACTTTGTTCTTTACATAGTTGAATGTGCTGACAACAAAATCACACAAAAATTAAAAAATGGAAATCAAATTTTTCAACCCATGGAGGTCTGGATTTGGAGTCACCCTCAAAATTAAAGTGGAAAAACACACTACAGGCTGATCCAACTTTGATGTAATGTCCTTAAAACAAGTCAAAATGAGGCTCAGTAGTGTGTGTGGCCTCCACGTGCCTGTATGACCTCCCTACAACACCTGTGCATGCTCCTGATGAGGTGGCGGACGGTCTCCTGAGGGATCTCCTCCCAGACCTGGACTAAAGCATCTGCCAACTCCTGGACAGTCTGTGGTGCAACGTGACGTTGGTGGATAGAGCGAGACATGATGTCCCAGATGTGCTCAATTGGATTCAGGTCTGGGGAATGGGCGGGCCAGTCCATAGCATCAATGCCTTTGTCTTGCAGGAACTGCTGACACACTCCAGCCACATGAGGTCTAGCATTGTCTTGCATTAGGAGGAACCCAGGGCCAACCGCACCAGCATATGGTCTTACAAGGGGTCTGAGGATCTCATCTCGGTACCTAATGGCAGTCAGGCTACCTCTGGCGAGCACATGGAGGGCTGTGCGGCCCTCCAAAGAAATGCCACCCCACACCATTACTGACCCAATGCCAAACCGGTCATGCTGGAGGATGTTGCAGGCAGCAGAATGTTCTCCACGGCGTCTCCAGACTCTGTCACGTCTGTCACATGTGCTCAGTGTGAACCTGCTTTCATCTGTGAAGAGCACAGGGCGCCAGTGGCGAATTTGCCAAACGTCCTGCACGGTGTTGGGCTGTAAGCACAACCCCCACCTGTGGACGTCTGGCCCTCATATCACCCTCATGGAGTCAGTTTCTGACCGTTTGAGCAGACACATGCACATTTGTGGCCTGCTGGAGGTCATTTTGCAGGGCTCTGGCAGTGCTCCTCCTGTTCCTCCTTGCACAAAGGCGGAGGTAGTGGTCCTGCTGCTGGGTTGTTGCCCTCCTACTTCTCCTGATGTACTGGCCTGTCTCCTGGTAGCACCTCCATGCTCTGGACACTACGCTGACAGACACAGCAAACCTTCTTGCCACAGCTCGCATTGATGTGCCATCCTGGATAAGCTGCACTACCTGAGCCACTTGTGTGGGTTGTAGACTCCGTCTCATGCTACAACTAGAGTGAAAGCACTGCCAGCATTCAAAAGTGACCAAAACATCAGCCAGGAAGCATAGGAACTGAGAAGTGGTCTGTGGTCACCACCTGCAGAACCACTCCTTTATTGGGGGTGTCTTGCTAATTGCCTATAATTTCCACCTGTTGTCTATCCCATTTGCACAACAGCATGTGAAATTGATTGTCACTCAGTGTTGCTTCCTAAGTGGACAGTTTGATTTCACAGAAGTGTGATTGACTTGGAGTTACATTGTGTTGTTTAAGTGTTCCCTTTATTTTTTTGAGCAGTGTATTTAAATGCTAAAAAACCTAGGTCTGAGCAGGTCGGTCCCCTAAATAATGGAAAAGGGGGGGTAGTCACTGAAGATAAGGAAAAGGCAGAGTTCCTAAATAGGTTTTTTAGCTCTGTATATACAAAAGAAGAGAATGGAGCTGATATCTGAGGCGCCGGGGTTGTTAGTACATCCAGTGATATACTCAATTGGCTAACTGTAGATATGGTCCAGGAGAAGTTAAATAGGGTAAGGCCTCATGCACACGACCGTTCCGTTTTTTGCGGTCCGCAAACCGCAGATACGCAAAAAACAGAAGCCGACTGTGTGCCTTCCGCAATTTGGATAGGGAGATCATGTCAAACTAATCTTATTGATTTTTTCGATTGGGTGACTAAAATAATAGATGGAGGAGGTGCAGTAGACATCGCTTATCTAGATTTTAGTAAGGCTTTTGATACTGTCCCACACAGAAGGCTTATCAATAAATTGCAGTCTTTGTGCTTGGACTCCCATATTGTTGAATGGATTAGGCAGTGGCTGAGGGAGAGACAGCAGAGGGTTGTAGTCAATGGAGTATATTCAGACCATGGTCCTGTTACCAGTGGGGTATCTCAGGGATCTGTTCTGGGACCCATATTGTTTAATATCTTTATCAGCGAAATTGCAGAAGGCCTCGATGGTAAGGTGTGTCTTTTTGCTGATGACACAAAGATTTGTAACAGGGTTGATGTTCCTGGAGGGATACACCAAATGGAAAAGGACTTAGGAAAACTAGAGGAATGGTCAAAAATATGGCAACTAAAATGTAATATTGATAAGTGCAAGATAATGCACCTGGGGCGTAAAAAACACAAGATCAGAATATAAAATCAGTGATACAGTCCTAACCTCAGTATCTGAGGAAAGGGATTTAGGGGTCATTATTTCAGAAGACTTAAAGGTGGGCAGACCTGTGTCATAGAGCAGCAGGAAATGCTAGCAGAATGCTTGGGTGTATAGGGAGAGGCATTACCAGTAGAAAGAGGGAGGCGCTCATGCCGCTCTACAGAGCACTAGTGAGACCTCACCTGGAGTATTGTGCTCAGTACTGGAGACCATATCTCCAGAAGGATATTGATACTTTGGAGAGAGTTCAGAGAAGAGCTACTAAACTGGTACATGGATTGCAGGATAAAACTTACCAGGAAAGATTAAAGGACCTTAACATGTATAGCTTGGAAGAAAGAAGAGACAGAGGGGATATGAGAGAAACTGCTAAATACATAAAGGGAATCAACAAGGTAAAAGAGGAGAGAATATTTAAAAGAAGAAAAACTACCACAAGAGGACACAGTTTTAAATTAGAGGGGCAAAGGTTTAAAAGTAATATCAGGAAGTATTACTTTACTGAGAGAGTAGTGGATGCACGGAATAGCCTTCCTGCAGAAGTGGTAGCTGCAAATACAGTGAAGGAGTTTAAGCATGCATGGGATAGGCATAAGGCCATCCTTCATATAAGATAGGGCCAGGGGCTATCCATAGTACTCAGTATATTGGGCAGACTAGATGGGCCAAATGGTTCTTATCTGCCGACACATTCTATGTTTCTATGTGTATATCTCATATCTATTATCTATCTCTGTATCTATTATCTATCTATCTATCATCCTAGAATACAGGGTGGTGGGAAGGTATTGATTGTTAGTTATGGGCAGAAGTGCCAGGATCTAACCAGCAGCCGGACTGGTCTCACCCAGCTTTTCCAGACACAGATAAAACTAGGCCGGGTCTGAAGCTCTGCACATACTTCTCTGTGGAGGGTGAGGACGCCTGTTTTGTTGTTCTGTTCTTGGACCTCCTCAGATCTCTCGTTCTTTGGCCACATGAAGCATCTTGTTTGGGATTCTTGGAATATTCCGTCTCCACCGGTTGTGTCTTCACCCTGATAGGAGTTGGCCGGGGATTAGAAAGTTTACAGCTGAGGTTTCTGCACCTTGTGTCCTGTCAGACATGTATGTTCTGGACCCAGCTGTTCTCAGAAGTCCCATAGAAGTGACTGGAGAGCGCTGCGCAAGCGCAACCACTGCTGCCAGCAAATGGGGCCCTGTTCTCTAGAGCGATGCTGGTCCCAGAGGTGAGACCTGCCTCTATCAGATTCTCATGGCATAGCCCATGGACAGGTGGACACTGCTGAGCAGCTCACTGTGGGCGGGGCTACATTTAAAGGGGTTGTACGGAACTTAACTATTAATGAGCTGTTCTCTAGATTTTAAATCACTGCGGCCTGCTCACAGCTTACCAAGCACAGCGCCGTACATTGCATAGTGGTCGTGCGTGGTAGTGCAGCTCGGTCCCATTCACATGAATAGGACTGAGCTGCAGAAAAGTCATGTGACCAATGGACGCCGCCCCGAGCGCCACGACCCCTTCCAACATCTGATCAGCAGGGGTGCAAGCAGTCGGACCCCTGCCGATCTGATATCCTGAGAATAGGTAATTTTATATTTAAATTCCGTAATACCCCTTTAACTGAAGCCCCGCCCACATTGACAGTTGTGTCCACCACAGTATGTGATGGACGTAGCCTATAGTTTCCTCTCATATCTTATTATTATGATCATATGCGATCATTTTCAGTCCAGCGGACGGAGTGTTAAATGACCACCCGCATCCACTCACCCACTAGTGACCCCGCGCCGAGTGGACACCACGTTACTAGGAGTCCAGAGTTCCTGTGCGGGCTGGAGGAGAACACGAGGTGGACGCTTAGATAAGACCAAAAGCCAAACATATGGCGCCCCCCCCCTCCTCCCTCATTACACGACTGGTGCGGATAATGAGGCGGTATTATACCGTGCCCCCCTCATTATCTGCTCCGCTCGGGGGGGGACGCACCCACATAAATCACCCCCTCAGATTCCTCTCCTGTAATCTGACGTCTTCAGAGTGAACTCTTGGCTGAGGAGTGAATGGAGGACAATGAAGCTCCACTTATAGCGGAGAGGGGACATGGAGAGGACGGAACCAGGAGACACAGCGCTAACCGGGTGGCATGTGCCAGGACCCGTCACCCCTACGGAAGGCGGAGAGGTGCTGCAGAGAGGCAGGCAGCAGCCCACCACGTGGAAGAGCAGCGTCAACCTGGCTGTGAGTAGTAGATTCTGTTTGCAGATGTAGCAGAGTTGAGTTTGCCATTTGGCACATGTGTTATCTGAGTCTCTCCACAGAACTATCACAGTACATGTCACATATATAGTGAGGTCAGAACTGTCTGCCCCCCACACCGGTCACACCGAGCAGACAATGGGAAAGAGAAGTCATGTGGGGGTGAAAATGGAAATGCCCCCTTGAGACCCCCGAATGAGTGAGTGGAGGGAACACCCCCAGAATCCCAAAGACCTGACTATAGAGACTCCACACATGACACACTGCAACCGTGCCCCCAACATACAGCGAAAATACCACCTATAAGAAACAATTAGTGCCCCCCTAACAATGACATCCACAGCGCCCCCCTAACGGTGACATCCACAGGTCCCCCCTAACAGTGACATCCACAGCGCCCCCCCCCCTACAGTGACATCCCCAGCGCCCCCATAACACAGTAACATCCACAGTGCTCCCCCTAACAGTGACATCCACAGTGCTCCCCCTAACAGTGACATCCACAGCGCTCCCATAACAGTGACATCCACAGCGCTCCCATAACAGTGACATCCACAGCGCTCCCATAACAGTGACATCCACAGCGCCCCCATAACAGTGACATCCACAGCGCCCCCATAACAGTGACATCCACAGCGCCCCCATAACAGTGACATCCACAGCGTTCCCCTAACAGTGACATCCGCAGCGCCCCCATAACAGTGACATCCACAGCGCCCCCATAACAGTGACATCCACAGCGCCCCCATAACAGTGACATCCACAGCGCCCCCATAACAGTGACATCCACAGCGCCCCCATAACAGTGACATCCACAGCGCCTCCATAACAGTGACATCCACAGCGCCCCCATAACAGTGACATCCACAGCGCCCCCATAACAGTGACATCCACAGCGCCCCCATAACAGTGACATCCACACTGATCTGTGACGGGTGGTACAGAAGATAATGACAGCACGTGGACAGTCTTTTTGGAGGTCCACTTATGGCAGGACATTGGGTTATTACAATGTGGACACTATTACAATGTGGACCTATAGATAACTATAAAAGGGTTAAAATTACTCCGAGCTCCATGTTGTGGCCCCCAGACCCTGCCCATCCCCCACAGATGAGGGGACACGGAGCTCGTTTTGAGGATTCTGTATTTTGCAGGTTCCACAAGCTGCCAAAACCAACAAACCCCTTAAAGGAAAACAATCCCCAGAGAACAACGCCCGGGAGAGGAACCGCGTCCGGACCCTCAGACAAGCCTTCCTGTCACTGCAGGCTGCGCTGCCCTCTGTGCCCCCTGACACCAAATTATCTAAACTGGATGTCCTTGTCCTGGCCACCAGTTACATAGCCCACCTGACCCAAACCCTGGATCAAGAGAGACGTCCCCCAAACAGCCCCCAGATCGGCAGAGGCCCGGGGTACCTGCACCCTATGAAGGTAAGAAAAATCGGGGACGTGCGAGGCCTGGCACATACAGGGTCCTATATCACGATGAGAGTAGTAGAGGAAAAAAGACAATGCAACAGCACTCTGCAAACCAGATAAGGACTGGGACAGTAATTTCAAATTTTGAGTCATATCATTGTTAGAAGGAAAATGTATCAGAGTCAACTAATGGTTATATGTGGTCATCAGAGTCATCTCATTATCGTTAGAGGGTGGAGCATTGCCATTAGAGAGCTGGGCAGCAGAGTCATCTCATCATTAGTAGAGTTTGGCATCCGTAGAACCTTCTCATTACCATTATGGGACGAGGTCCTCAGAACCTTCTGATCACCAATATAGGGCGAGGTCAGCAGAACCTTCTCATTACCGTCATGAGGCGGTCAGCAGAACCTTCTCATTACCGTCATGAGGCGGTCAGCAGAACCTTCTCATTACCGTCATGAGGCGGTCAGCAGAACCTTCTCATTACCGTCATGAGGCGGTCAGCAGAACCTTCTCATTACCGTCATGAGGCGGTCAGCAGAACCTTCTCATTACCGTCATGAGGCGGTCAGCAGAACCTTCTCATTACCGTCATGAGGCGGTCAGCAGAACCTTCTCATTACCGTCATGAGGCGGTCAGCAGAACCTTCTCATTACCGTCATGAGGCGGTCAGCAGAACCTTCTCATTACCGTCATGAGGCGGTCAGCAGAACCTTCTCATTACCGTCATGAGGCGGTCAGCAGAACCTTCTCATTACCGTCATGAGGCGGTCAGCAGAACCTTCTCATTACCGTCATGAGGCGGTCAGCAGAACCTTCTCATTACCGTCATGAGGCGGTCAGCAGAACCTTCTCATTACCGTCATGAGGCGGTCAGCAGAACCTTCTCATTACCGTCATGAGGCGGTCAGCAGAACCTTCTCATTACCGTCATGAGGCGGTCAGCAGAACCTTCTCATTACCGTCATGAGGCGGTCAGCAGAACCTTCTCATTACCGTCATGAGGCGGTCAGCAGAACCTTCTCATTACCGTCATGAGGCGGTCAGCAGAACCTTCTCATTACCGTCATGAGGCGGTCAGCAGAACCTTCTCATTACCGTCATGAGGCGGTCAGCAGAACCTTCTCATTACCGTCATGAGGCGGTCAGCAGAACCTTCTCATTACCGTCATGAGGCGGTCAGCAGAACCTTCTCATTACCGTCATGAGGCGGTCAGCAGAACCTTCTCATTACCGTCATGAGGCGGTCAGCAGAACCTTCTCATTACCGTCATGAGGCGGTCAGCAGAACCTTCTCATTACCGTCATGAGGCGGTCAGCAGAACCTTCTCATTACCGTCATGAGGCGGTCAGCAGAACCTTCTCATTACCGTCATGAGGCGGTCAGCAGAACCTTCTCATTACCGTCATGAGGCGGTCAGCAGAACCTTCTCATTACCGTCATGAGGCGGTCAGCAGAACCTTCTCATTACCGTCATGAGGCGGTCAGCAGAACCTTCTCATTACCGTCATGAGGCGGTCAGCAGAACCTTCTCATTACCGTCATGAGGCGGTCAGCAGAACCTTCTCATTACCGTCATGAGGCGGTCAGCAGAACCTTCTCATTACCGTCATGAGGCGGTCAGCAGAACCTTCTCATTACCGTCATGAGGCGGTCAGCAGAACCTTCTCACTACCGTCATGAGGCGGTCAGCAGAACCTTCTCACTACCGTCATGAGGCGGTCAGCAGAACCTTCTCACTACCGTCATGAGGCGGTCAGCAGAACCTTCTCACTACCGTCATGAGGCGGTCAGCAGAACCTTCTCACTACCGTCATGAGGCGGTCAGCAGAACCTTCTCACTACCGTCATGAGGCGGTCAGCAGAACCTTCTCACTACCGTCATGAGGCGGTCAGCAGAACCTTCTCATTACCGTCATGAGGCGGTCAGCAGAACCTTCTCATTACCGTCATGAGGCGGTCAGCAGAACCTTCTCATTACCGTCATGAGGCGGTCAGCAGAACCTTCTCATTACCGTCATGAGGCGGTCAGCAGAACCTTCTCATTACCGTCATGAGGCGGTCAGCAGAACCTTCTCATTACCGTCATGAGGCGGTCAGCAGAACCTTCTCATTACCGTCATGAGGCGGTCAGCAGAACCTTCTCATTACCGTCATGAGGCGGTCAGCAGAACCTTCTCATTACCGTCATGAGGCGGTCAGCAGAACCTTCTCATTACCGTCATGAGGCGGTCAGCAGAACCTTCTCATTACCGTCATGAGGCGGTCAGCAGAACCTTCCCATTACCGTCATGAGGCGGTCAGCAGAACCTTCCCATTACCGTCATGAGGCGGTCAGCAGAACCTTCTCATTACCGTCATGAGGCAGGGTCCTCAGAGTCAGGTGTACATTTTGAAAATAAAAATGTATAAACTAGAACATGTAAAAGCAGAATATTTCTCCTCTGCCGAGTGATCTCTAATGAATGACACAATCCCTCTGATTCCATCATCACTGTCATTGTCCTCTGTACTTTAGAAGTGGCCGATGAGGTCCCGGCTGTACGCTGAAGCCCTGGAATGGGAGGTGTCCAGCAGATCCGCAAGCAGCGAGGACTGAAGAGAAAAGAAGCTCAGACAATAGCGGAAACAGTCCAGAGAAGATGTGGAATTAAATCCTCCTACGAATCATCCCCGTTATATAATGTATATTATAGAACATTCTCAGGGTCTGTCCACCTATTAGCACTAGATTTGCATTGCTAATGTTAAGTTGCATCTATTTTATACTCCAGAGCTGCACTCACTATTCTGCTGGTGCAGTCACTGTGTACATACATTACTTATCCTTTACTGATCCTGAGTTACATCCTGTATTATACTCCAGAGCTGCACTCACCAGCAGAATAGTGAGTGCAGCTCTGGAGTATAATACAGGATGTAACTCAGGATCAGTAAAGGATAAGTAATGTATGTACACAGTGACTGCACCAGCAGAATAGTGAGTGCAGCTCTGGAGTATAATACAGGATGTAACTCAGGATCAGTAAAGGATAAGTAATGTATGTACACAGTGACTGCACCAGCAGAATAGTGAGTGCAGCTCTGGAGTATAATATAGGATAAGTAATGCATGTACACAGTGACTGCACCAGCAGAATAGTGAGTGCAGCTCTGGAGTATAATATAGGATAAGTAATGCATGTACACAGTCCCCTGCCCGGACAGCCTGCTGGATCCTTAGCAGTATTTGTCTGGCTGCCTCTTGGCATATTTGCTGTGCTGCATTCGGATCTCCACCGGTCCCCATTATAGTGAATGGGGTCGGATGGATTTTGGGAGCGCACGGTAGTTAGTAATCCAGCAGGCTGTTCCCCTGCCGGAGCCATTAACACCAGTGTGAAACAGGCCCCAGTCTGATTCTTGCTCTGCGTCCCGTTTTATGAACACCTTGCTTACGCCCCCCCCCCACATATACAGCTGTAAGCTGTATACTATCACTATCCTTGTAAATACATTAAATGCGCAAGATTATTTATTGGCTTCAGATATTTTCTTCTGAAAAATGATATAATTCTGGCTGCCTGCAGCCACCACTAGGGGGCGCTCACTGCATATGGGTTTATACATTTGTTACACAGAGCTCCCTCTAGTGGTGACTGCTTATTCCATCCTGTCTAGGTCACCCTAGTGCTGTTGGGCTGGTCCTTTGAGAATAATCTTTGATCTAGTGCAGTGATGGCTAACGGCACACCAGCTGCGCTGAAACTACAACTCCCAGCATGCTCCATTCATCTCTGTGGCGTTCTAAGACCAGCCAAGCAAGTGTGCATCTTGGGAGTTGTAGTTTTACAGCAGCTAGAGTACCGAAGGTTGCCGATCCCTGGTCTAAAGGGACCTTGGCATAAAAGGAATCCCATGCATGTCCCCCTATGTTTTACTCTCTGCCTCCTTCACATTCGTACGCGATGATTGTGTCCAGGATCACTTCTGTCCCAGTGCGGCTGGCAGGTAGACCTGGCACCGACTACCGGTGGTCTGCTCCACCCTACTCGTCAGAGGATCCAACTAACGATGCCAATCATCGTCCAGTGGCAGTGAGTGGTATTGCAGGCTTGTATAAGCCTAGACACGACTCAGTCTTTCTGTCCGATAAGTGTGACATCACTGACTGGCAGGGGTGTGGGGTAACCACCGAGTAGATCCTGAGGATATATTCAACTCCCAGAGGACCCCTTTTGGTAATAAAAGCTGTATTAGGAGTGATGGATTACATACCGTATAGGGAGATCCGATTGGAAGCTCCTGGGGACCGGAGGTCGTGAACCCAGATCTGTAGAGAGCAGGGTGACAACCCTTGGGGGTAGGGTAATGGCATCCGGTGGTCTGCATAACGGATCTTACATTTCTACTCAGCAGATACAACACATCTCAGACAGGGGGCGCCACACACCGCTGACTGCAAAGACTTTTATTACTACATCTGATCCTGGAATGACATCATACGCTGAGAAATTAACAATTTATGAAAACAAAAAACAAACAAAACCCCTACAAATTCAGTGCATGAAATGATCCGGGAGACACGTCAGTTGTGGCTTTGGCACAGTCAGGACCAGGGCGCGCGCTGCTTAGTGGGTTCCCAGACCATAGAAGCAGCAGATTCCTTATCATACAAGATCATGAAACGCGTAAGTACAAGTATATAAAATGTATACACAGTAGGCGGAGGGTGAAGAGCGGGGACCTTCCTATAGTAAATGTCCCCTCCGGCATGACGCTGGAGCTCCCGTCCCAGACACAGTCTGTGCGCGAGTGTCGGTCGTGGGACCTTGAGGCGCGTCGGGCACAGAAGCGCCGGCTGTAACCTGAGCAGAACTGTTATATGGACGCCCCCCTTCCTAACGAATGGCAACCAGATATGTAAAATGTAGCAAAATATTAATATTTAAATCCATCAATGATTGACTAATCAGTGATGGAGGCCAGGAGGTAAGTCATCCCCTCCGGAGCCCCCCATTCACTGCAGACAGCAAGGATAGCGCAATGGCCACCCCTTTAACCTCTATTTTCTTATATGATCGTCTTCTTACCGTGGGAAGAAAATCACACCGAATACAGAAGTCTGGGAAAGCGTCAGTCAAATCTCGCTCGTATATCACAAGGTAATAGAGTCTCTTCATGCATCCTTCGCTTTACAGGTCACATACTCCAGTCACATCCAAAGCTGTGAACCTACAGACCTGCACCTACTGGTGCACTGCAGAAAACATAGCTTTCTCTACACCACTACTTTATACTACTCTACCCAACATCTGCCTCGATGCAACAGAGCAGAGCCTGCACTGACAACACTGCCTCAGCAGGGGGCAGTGTGCAGGACACATTTTCTTTTTGCCGCCAGGAAATCAGCAGAACTTTGGATAAAGCTATGGGCTCATTCAGACGTCCGCATCAGTTTCGCAAATTTTGAGGCACAAGTGCGGACCCATTAACTTCAATGGGGTCTCAAAAGATGCGTACAGCATACAGTGTGCCGTCCACATCCGTAGTGCCGTTCCACAGCTACGCAAAAAAGACACATGTCCCATTCATGTCTGCAATTGGGGACAAGAATAGGCATTTTCTAGTGTAGCAGCGGCCATGTGGAGTCCGCAAATTGTGGGATGCACACGGGCCAGTCTCAGTGTTGTGCGGATCCGCAAAACACTACGGTCAGCTGAATGTAGCCGATGGCTGAGACAAGATGAAAGATGATTGTTAATGCAGCTTTGAATGTAACTGGAGTATAAAACAAGATGGAACTTAGGATCTGTAAGTGAAGTAAAGGATTAGCTAAATTTAGAATCGCGGGAAGGTCTTACCTTCGAATGAGGCTAAATCTGTACGTCTCATAGTCCGTCGGCTTTCCTGGATTACCAGAATTTGGCCCCGATTGCACTAAACTTCAACATTTCACTCCCTGAGATAAAGTCCGTTATAATCTACAATAATTATCGCCATTTCTGCTGGTGGCAGCAGTCACACGTCTCTCCCTGTCCACCATTGTATGAGAGACTGAGCAGACTCTACACACCTGACTACGACTACCAAACAGCTGAAATTTCTTGCAATTAATTACAACAAAAATAAAAAATTTGAAAAATATATTTTTCGACACTACACAGTATAATTATATTAAAATAAATTACATTTTCATTGGTAGAGGCTCAATACAAATAATTCCCAACATCTTACAAAACTCTCCGGAACCAGGGGATGCTTCAAAGACCAAAAACAAAACCAACAAAAGAAACTCCTCTCTTGGGCAACCTTTTGGCAAGATAGTGTTACATCTGGTCTTCTACACTAGTCACATCCAGAGCAGCACTCAAAAGGTCTGCAGGTTTTTGGTTATGAAAGAGTAATGCAAGGAAAGTCTAGGTATGGCTCTTAGACAACTGAAAGGCTAGATTGCACTTTACTCATTTTGGGCTATATATACAGTACAGACCAAAAGTTTGGACACACCTTCTCATTCAAAGAGTTTTCTTTATTTTCATGACTATGAAGGCATCAAAACTATGAATTAACACATGTGGAATTATATACATAACAAACAAGTGTGAAACAACTGAAAATATGTCATATTCTAGGTTCTTCAAAGTAGCCACCTTTTGCTTTGATTACTGCTTTGCACACTCTTGGCATTCTCTTGATGAGCTTCAAGAGGTAGTCCCCTGAAATGGTCTTCCAACAGTCTTGAAGGAGTTCCCATAGATGCATAGCACTTGTTGGCCCTTTTGCCTTCACTCTGCGGTCCAGCTCACCCCAAACCATCTCGATTGGGTTCAAGTCCGGTGACTGTGGAGGCCAGGTCATCTGGCGCAGCACCCCATCACTCTCCTTCATGGTCAAATAGCCCTTACTTTCAAAGTTTTCCCAATTTTTCGGCTGACTGACTGACCTTCATTTCTTAAAGTAATGATGGCCACTCGTTTTTCTTTACTTAGCTGCTTTTTTTCTTGCCATAATACAAATTCTAACAGTCTATTCAGTAGGACTATCAGCTGTGTATCCACCTGACTTCTCCTCAACGCCACTGATGGTCCCAACCCCATTTATAAGGCAAGAAATCCCACTTATTAAACCTGACAGGGCACACCTGTGAAGTGAAAACCATTTCAGGGGACTACCTCTTGAAGCTCATCAAGAGAATGCCAAGAATGTGCAAAGCAGTAATCAAAGCAAAAGGTGGCTACTTTGAAGAACTTAGAATATGACATATTTTCAGTTGTTTCACACTTGTTTGTTATGTATATAATTCCACATGTGTTAATTCATAGTTTTATGCCTTCAGTGTGAATCTACAATTTTCATAGTCATGAAAATAAAGAAAACTCTTTGAATAAGAAGGTGTGTCCAAACTTTTGGTCTGTACTGTATATATAAAATTGAGCCATTCCAAGGGTTAATAGTTTTCCTAGCTGTGTGACTGGTACTTTTTACTTTCACACTGTGCCGTCATCTACTAACCCTCATCTCTAAATTATTAAAGAGGTTAAACACTTATTTAAAGCTGATAAAAATTTGGCTTAACGACATTTATAAAAAGGTCAGCGATCAGGTGAGCTGGCTGACGGAAGAGTGTAAATTCAGATCCTGCTACTAGACCAACTCAGCCCTGTACAGAGACAAGGGCTCCTCATTTTTAATAAAGACCAATTAAAAAAATGCTTTTTAGCTCAAAATGAGCACAATTCAATAAATAAAAGGCCATGTACACCTTTAGGGGCATTTTATTTTATTTTTTGCATTGGACTCCTATATGGCAGATAACCACTGACTGACTCCAAGAAGCAACAAGTCAAGGTTCACTGTTGCTTTGGATGTGACTGAAAGATAAAACATGATGATAGAACTCAAGACCACAAAAATATAATTTTTTTTAAAAAGGTTCAACCCTTAGAGATGGTAGCTGTGAAATACCTTAAAAAGTGAAGCTCTCCTATCTTGGAGACTCTTCTCCTTCCCCATGAGAGGAACTTATTGACAGATACTTTTTGGGTAACCTGGTTTAGGGAACACCTAATCTCGATGGACAAAGTCTAATGTGGTTCTTGGGGCATCCAAAGAGCTCCTGGTTGTTACAAAGAATTTGGGAAGGTTGACTGAAACTTCTTCCGAGAGTGTGGTAGTCTATGAACTCTTATTCAGCTAGACAGAGTCTAGAGCAGCTGGTCATTAACCAAAATGGACTGTTTAAACCAGGCCTTGAACAAATTTCAAGAGCGTGCCGCCCTCTAGAGAGCCTGCAGGTCCATCCACAGTCTGATTAACCATAGAAGATTGGTTGAGTTTTCACAAAAGCCAAAAGGAAACCAGAGTCTCTGGTGAGACCTGAACGTCAACCATATCTGATTCTAGTAGACCAGGGTTGTTCAACCTGCAGCCCTCCAGCTGTTACAAAACTACAATTCACAGAATGCCCCAATAGTTGTAGGCTGCCCAGGCATGCTGGGAATTGTAGTTCTGCAAAAGCTGGAGGGATGCAGGTTGGGCATCCCTGTAGTAGACCATGTGGTGGAGAACCTTGAAGGCATAAAACACCATAAGGAGGAAAGGTCTTGACCACCCAAGATGAAGCAAAGAATAGATCGCTCAACCAATTATCTCAGTCTACCGTAGCCCAATCCTGAGTCAAATCCTTCATAAGGCAAATGGATAGTCTTGAAAATGTCAGCGAACAAGAACTTCAAGGACACAAAGGTTTGGGTTCCAACTCACTGACTTGGCACAGAAAAAAAAAAAAAACTCCAAAAGGTTTAAGACAACACAATAGTCAAGAGATCCTTCAACATTAGAGTTCAGTCTTCAAGACTCAAGGCCAAGGATGGCTTAGAAGGTCCTCGAGATTTTGGGGGTGGAGGAGGGGAATCACTTACTCAATCCTATCTTATACTCCAGCCACCTACAGCTTCATTCACAATTTGCACAGTGTACTAGGTCAGTCAAGTCTTTCGGGGAGGTGGCCACTCGGCAATTTTCCACAATCTGCTGCGTTGCTTTCTTTGGCACAGAAGTTTAAATGTAGACAATTGACAGCTCCCACAATGCAAAGCCAAGAAGAAAGGCAACAGAACTGTAAATGCAGCTCTGGAGGAGACTGGAGTATAAGACACAGGGTTACTGAAAAGCATAGCAAAGTAGTTACCAGGCTGGACTCCTACAGGAACGCTGATAAATAAGACGAGCACAACATTTACTGCAGGACACTGGCGGGAGGGGGGGGGGGTGTGCGATACTTTTCCATGACGGGTCCGGGTTATTATAATCATACACACATCCAGAGCTAGGCACTACATACAGCACATAACGGTAGAGTGGACATGACCAGGTTACAAACACCAACAGATCGGGGTAGGACGTCCGACCAGACGCGAGGGGGCCCTTATTCAAGTTGCTCTAAGGCAGTGGTCTGCAACCTGCAACTCCCAGCATGGCACAACAGCCCGTGGTTGTAGTTTTTCAGACATTGTAGATCAGCTCCACGTTCTGCCTGCATTAAAAAGGAGTCCTCCAGCAGCACATACGCAAGAGAATGCAACTTTTCTGAGGTCTCTGCTCGCCGTCAGTGAATGGGAAAATCAGGATCATGGCCGGTGGTGGACTTGTGGCAATGTCCCAGCTCCAAAATGCTACTGATCCATGGTGACGAGCCCTCAACTGTAGTGTTAGCTCTGACGGGTTTCAGCATCTGGATGCTCCCATTTCCTGACCGCAAGCAGAGATCATAAAATAGTGAGAAACCATATAACAAGAAACACAATGCCGCGAGCGTTACGTTCAGTGGTCTGCCATAGAAAGGGGTGGTGTAAGTGGTGGAACCTCCCCCTCAGTGATCACATGTACAATACTAGGACTGGGACCAAAACATGGAGAGCAGAGGTTCTAGACTGGGGCTGGACTGCTACGATCATGGCGGCGGCTGGAGATATAACCATAGATAGTCACATTAGACAGGTCACTTGAGAAGATCCTGAGTCCAGCTCAAGATGAAGATCATTGATCAGCATGATCACAGAATCCATCGATCGAGGGGATCAGACGTCAGCTCTTTAAAGGGAACACAACACCAGGGATGCAACTGTAACGACCCCCCCCCACTGACGCAATCAAGGGCATGTCGTATACAAATTTGCACCTACAAGACAACCTCATATCCCTTAACAGCCCAGGATATATTTATGTAAGGACATCAGCACCCACCTGAAGAGAATGCAGTGTCCTACAAGTCCTTGGCATGGAAAATGGGACAATCATAGCAGGCTCCCCCTTATTTCTAATAGGAATGGTACATCCCAGGGCACACATTACTTTAAGTATCTGCACCCCATTATAGAGGCAACACATGGGCTTTGGAGGGACTCCCATTATTTTTACCAACTAAAGTTATCCGAGGTGGAGAAGCCCTTTAAGAGGTCTGTCCTGGTGAAGTGTCCCCTTTAAGAAGGTGCCACGATCTAGTTAGCAGCGCAAATGCCCCGGACTGAAGGCATTACCCACCGAGAATCTCGACGACTAGCAAGTAACAAGGCAGGAAGAAAAAGGTCAGGACCAGAAGGAGCAACTTGAGAGGTCTACACGTTACATCATGGCCTGAAAGTCTTAAAAGATTGTGGATGAAAATATCATTGAAGGAACCACGAGAAGAAAACAGGAGGCCAAGAACGATGGAACGACCTCCACATTTGCCACACTCCTGGAAGACCACACATCATCATCATCATCGAGGCTCCTCAGGCACAGACCGGCCAGCTTCTCCGAGGTCCCAGATGTCTTGGGTCTGGCACATTCCATCACAGGGAGGTCTCCTGGACAATGTAGGAATGTCCGCCGTTGCAGCGGGAGAAGCCGGCGTAGTGCTCTTCCATCTCGTCTTTTTCTGCTCCGTTGGCGCTGCCGTTCAGGAAGCCATTGCAGGATTTCTCCTCAACATTAGGGTTTGGAGAGTCCAGTTTATCCTGGAGGAAAAAGGACAAAGCTTTAGGAGGAACATCGTCTGAGCTGGAGGTACTGCAGCTAAAATAAACTGAATGCAGCTCTGGAGGCGACTGGAGTATAAGAAACGAGAGCAAGATGAGGAACCGCACAGGAACATAAGGGTTTGTTCACTTTACTCAAGTGGAGGACATCACTAGTTTCCCATACAGTGATACATCAACTTCCACCTTTTGTGTGATAATCACCAGTCCTCCAGAGAACCCCCCCACCCCCCTCCTCAAATGAATGATGTGGCGAAACCAACCTCGCCACTGGGTTTTGGAGAGGCCTGTTTATCAGCCTCTTGCCTCAGGATTATGGCACATACTAACTTTAAAGAAGCAGACAGACCGGCCGCACAGCTTAAATCTGTCTTTGGAATGGTATTTTGTTATGTGAGGGTACCCAGATAGCTAATTTTATTGTATTTGTGTATTCTGAGTGCCATTCACCTAATAATATGCACTCAGACTTGAGCTATCTGGGAATATGTTAAATGTCTGTTTGCTGTGGGGGTGTGACATTGTGTGGTGATTCCTGTCCTGTTGTTCCCACATGTGTATTGGTGATTTCCCTTTGTCCTGAGAGATAATTGAATTGCTCCTCAGGTGTCTCCAGGGCAGAGAGGTGGAAACCATGATGCATTGTGGGGATGTATTGTGTCTGTGTATCCTGAGTGCTACGTATCTGTCCTGTGTCAGTCTTCCTTCTGGTCCTCTAGGGGCGTGTCCACCAGATGGGGACCTGCATAAATACGGGCGGGTAGCCCTCAATAAAGGGTTCCTGTTTTATACCTTCATGAAGTTTTGGTTCATGTTTGGGGGGATGGAATAACTACTCTTGGGGATTGCTATAGCACAATACTCCCCTGAGTATAAGCTCTTGTAAGAGCTTGCTCCTGGTTCCTGTCTCTGGATTTAGGAGAGGTTCACCCACTGGAGCCTTGTCGTAGGTCCAGGGTGGGTAGGAGACGGAGAGACCTCCACCAAGCTTCGGCGGTTCATGGGGTCTGCAGTGCTGACGATGTCAAGTGGAGTGCTTGGAGTCCTCTGGAAGCACTAGGAGCATATATCGACGGAGGTACCCGGTCGGGGTGCTAGGCGTTCCATTACAAATGACATTCCCAGTCCTCCATGCATCACCTGCCCCCTCACTGTGTGACATCACCAGTCCTCCACTATATAACCCCGCCTCCTAAGTGACATCACCAGTCCTCCAAAGATAACTCCTACCTAACCTGCTCTTTGTAGACTGTAAATTGTGATGCTTCTGCAGTATGTTCTTTTGACCACTAGATGTCAGCACATGAGAAAAAGCCAATTTTATTTTTTGGTCAGAATGAGGAAACGGAGAAAAAAGCCAGTGGGTACCTTTAAGAGCCTGGTGGCGTGACGGTCCCCTACCTCAGCAATGTGTGGCACCCCGAACCTCAGCCTCTCCTTGTATCTCTCCGGCAGGAAGAACAGCAGCTTGGGCAGGACGAGGTACACTGTTCGGGGGTCCACGTCCCTCCCCTTCATTGGGCCTGAAACGCGTACATATGTGGAGATCAGAATTAATGGCCTGGAGATGGGAGTGATCCATTGTGTGAGCAAGCGGGAAGTTAGATTGTGAGCTCATAGGACCACAGACTCCTTTAGGCATAGCACATAATATATCCACTTTGTGATGTAACTTCTCCCCGCTTGCTGTCAGTGAACGGAATACACCGTCTAGAGAGCCCTCTGTGAGACCAACACATCAGCATCATCTCTTCCCTCTCCTGATGGTTTGTTACAATGTATCAGTCTGGGGGGGTGCAGAATGTTGAGCACGGTCTACAATCATTACAATCCTCTGATGTAAACCAAACAGTTTCAATTCCCTGACAGCAAGGACTGGACTGGCGTCTGGGTAAGAAGGGGTTAACATGACACTGACCGGTGAGCAGGCTGACGACGATGCCCACAATGACCACGGTGGTGGAGTTGTGGGCGCTGTACCACATGTAGGACAGGGCGTGGAACTTCTTCAGACCGCTCAGGCTGGAAGGAGAGAAAGATAGAGAAATTACATAAGGTAGACGCCACCTCGGGACCTGCAGCATAACTACTACCCCCACAGCAGACCGGCAGGACACGCTGAGAGTTGTAGTTTTGCAACAGCAAAAGAGCCATGAGCTGAAGCTCCCAGCTGTACAGGTCACTCAGCAATAAAGTCACGATTACCCTGAAATTCTCTGGATGGAGCATGACAAGCACAGTTTTATTTAAGCTTCCATTCTTTACACTGCAGGCTGCATCCCAGACTGGAGATGCTCCCAATGGCTGAACAGATTCACTTTTTGCTTGCAATAGTATTCCACACCCCATGGCCCCCAACACCTTGTGCGGGGCAGACGTCTACTATCTATATATTTGCTCCCTGCCCCTCACCTCTTGGTGGCCACAGCAGATGTTAGCAGTGTTGTCATGACGGTCGCGGTGACATTCCCCACATCCGGGGTACTGGTGACGTTCAGCATGGGGACGGGGGAGTCCGCCATCCTGTCCACAAAACTGCCAATGCCGATCCAGAAAGCCATGACCAGTCCGGCCAGTAGACCAGTGACTGCGCCCTGCGGAAGTGTGAAGAGATGGCAGTAATGAGCAAAAAGCACGCGGGCAGATGTATGTATGGAATCTAAAAATATAATACACACCAGCCTTGAAAAAGTATTCATACCCCTTGATTTCATGTTACAACCACAAACAAACTTATTTTATTGGGATTTTAGGTGATCGACCAACACAAAGTACAAGTATGTGTGCAGTGAAAAGAAAATTATACATGGTTTTAAAAAATTTTAATAAATAAAAATCTGAAAAGTGTGTTGTGCATTAGTATTCAGCCCCCCTGTACTTTGATACCCCTAAATAAAATCCTGTGTGACCAATTGGCTTTAGAGTCCACCAGTGTGTAATGTATTCTCAGTATACCTCCAGCTGTTCTGAAGGCCTCTGTTAGAGAACATTAGCCATCAAACAGCATCATGAAAACCAAGGAACACACCAGACAGGTCAGGGATAAAGTTGTGAAGAACTAAAGCAGGGTTAGGTTACGAAAAAAAAAAAAAAAAAAAAAAAAGAAGCTTGCCATCCAATCTCTAAATGTGCAAAGCTGGCAGAGACATACCCCAAAAGACCTGCAGCTGTAATTGTGGCGAAAGGTGGTCCTACAAAAGGTGGCTGAATACAAGTGTACATCACACTTTCCAGATTTTTCATTTCTTAAAAATCTTGCAAACCCTATATCATTTCCTTTTCACTTCACACCTACTTGTTACTTTTTGTTAGTCCATCACATAAAATACATTAAAGTTTGTGGGTGTAATGTGAAAAAAATTCAAGGGGTATGAAAACTTTTTGAAGGCACTGTATGCCTCCTCCGGTGCTACAGATGGACTCACAATGGAATTGGTAAAGGGAAAAAAGAATCCCAAGGAGAAGATGCCGAGAAGGGGTCCTCCGACAATGCCGAAGATACTCAGGGCAGCCTGTGGTGAGGAGAGGAGACGTTAGGGCATTCACCTGCAGAGTAAGGAGCCTATTGTGCGCTGGGGATGGACAATACCATGTCACACAATAGGCCTCAAGTCAGAATTACACAAATCTACTTTATTTATCCCAAATTAAATTATTATATACACAAAAAATAAAAATAAAAATATATCCCCTATTTCTTAAAGCTGCAGTGCACAGGGTCCAGGGAGTGGATGAAGAATGACGAAGGGAACTCAATATATTAAAAAGGGTTTTCTGAGACGTAGAACTGATTACCGCTCCTCTGGATGGGTCACCAGTATCTGATCGGTGAAGGTCCTGCCGACCAGCTGTTTGCGAAGGCGCCTGTGTTCGCAGTAGCGCAGCGGCCAGTGAGGTCACGTGGCCAGGGAGCAGCTCAGCCCCATAGAAGTCAATGGGGCTGAGCGCGATACCAAGCGCAGCCGCTATACAATGTTCAATCGGTTAACCCCCTCAATATCCGTACACCCCTCTTCTGAAACACTCTGTACTGCACTTACCTGCAGCACGGAGCCCATCAGCGAGGAGACGTAGGCCATTCCCAGGCAGAGGAGTCCATACATCATGGCTGTAATGAGACAAGACGTTAGATCCGGCTGCGAGGGCAGCGCTCAGGAGAAATGATTGTGATGAACGCTGCTGTGGATGGAGAGGGGGTGGGGAGGGAGCTGCAGGAGCACAACTCCATCCGAACAGTTCAGCCCTCTCGCCATCATCCTCATCCAGACTCCATTACCATGAGATAAATACGTCTGGAAAGCTAGTTATAGCCGCTTCCAGGAAAGCTGGGTGACAACCCCACTGGTCACCATGGCAACCACCATTACACTCAGGACCCTGGGAAAGCCGGAGGGCTGGAGCGTTCACACGGGGGGACGGGTTCGATGTAGATGTTGGAGACGTTACAGTGACCTCATGCGCCACTTGGAGCTTTCATACCCAGAATCCAATGGGGCGTCAGTCAGGATACCTCAAACTGTGTGTGGCTCCCATGTCCGCGGTAGGCGGGGGACCTGCGCAGGACATGAGCGTTTACCGCACAGTTGTAAAGTATGCGCTGTGCACAAACAACATCACGTGGGATGGCCGGGGGCGCAAAGACTAACGCAACAGACGCACACATATGGAGGAGATGGATCACACACCATGCAGCACAAGATCAACCTCCTGGGGAAGGGGGCGGCTGCCAAAAGATGGGGAGCACAACAGGGAATTACACAAGGGAAGAGCGCCACCTAGTGGACAGATCAGGTAGAGCGCTGCAGTGTGACATGGGTTACTTAACGGAGCGGTTCAGCCTTGTGCAATTAACACTTAAACGTATTGTGAGCCCAAAATAATAATATTGCACTGCCCCCCCAAATTAAAGAGACAGTGCACCGTGGGTTACCTTACACTTCATGTTTATTCCAGCATCTTTTATTACTTTTGTTGCCTTTAGTTTCCCCTGTGCAGTGCAGAAGAAATCTGCTGCAAATGGGAAACCATCAACAAGCAGGACAACTGCTGTCAATGCATGTGAGGTTAGACATAATGAATTAAACCTCGGACAGTTCAGCTGTACAGATCACTAATTGCATCGCCATGAGAGAAAAAACCCCCAAAAAAAAAAACAGTTAGCCTACTTGTTGATGGTTTCCAAGTGGCAACATCACTTGGGCATGATGCCAGATTGTACATTTCCTGACTACAAAGACAACGTTATTTAAAAAGTGAAGCATCCCTTTAAATAAGGAGAAGTAGATTCACAAATATTTTCCATAGACCTATAGTACAGCCCGGTCCATCCCTGACATAATGGTACGGTCCGGCAGCGCCGATACTCACCCAGACACTTGGACAGCAGCGTTGCTCTGGACTCGGTGAGGTTCGGGAAGTACGGCTTTACCAGGTCCTCCATCGTAACCGTGGCCAGAGAGTTAAAGGCTGAGGAGATGGTGCTGAGGACAGGAGCAAAAATGAAAACCAAAGCCTCGGGAAATGGTGACATGTCCCCTTTAAAATGTGTGTGTTACAGTAGATGCTAGGTGTAGTCCTATGTAAAGCAACAGGGAACACATATAGACAATGCAGTCCTATGTAACACCATAGGGTCATGGTGACATCACTAAGAGCTACATTAACGCGTTCAGCTCTGCTATATCAGACCCATGTATATGAGAACGGTGGTAAGAGGCGAAGGTCACGAACTCACCTGAGGGCTCCGCTGAAGAGACAGGCCACAAACAGTCCGGGGAGACCAGGGAAGTCCTTCAGGATGTCCATGACAAAATACAGCACCAACTACAGCGGGGAAACCACAACCATCAAAGTGATCGTCCAAACAGGAAACCACAACATGACTCCGCCTCTTCCTCACAATATGCCCCTCCCACCAAGCATCTGCAGGACGTATCGTGTGTAGTTTCTGGTCTGTGGGCGTCTTGAAAGATCCCAAGTCTCCATTCCTGACACGTCCCTTTAAAAAGGCACAGATTCTTGGGGAACTCACTGCCTCCATCTTGGAGTGTGCCCAACAAACTTCTAACAATTCTCACAGCTTCCTTGCGCCCCTTTAAGGGGCTCTCTTGTATAAATGAAGCTCATTGAGAAGACATTCAGCCTTCTAATATACGTCTAGATCTCTGCTTGTTGTCAGTGAATGCAAACATTGTTTACAGCCTAAGCCTGAAAAGCCTGGGACTAGACTGCTTCTCTTAGGCCTCTTTCACACGGGTGTCACGAATTTGGGCCGGATAAGATGCGTGTGCGTCGCGGGAAAATGCACGATTTTTCAGCGCGAGTGCAAAGCATTTTAATGCGTTTTGCACGCGCGTGAGAAAAATCGGCATGTTTGGTACCCAAACCTAAACCCGGACTTCTTCACAGAAGTTCGGGTTAGGTGTTGTGTAGATTTTATTATTTTCCCTCATAACATGGTTATTAGGGAAAATAGCATACCTAATACGGATTCTTGCGATTTTCACGCAGCCCCATTCACTTCTATGGGGCCTGCGTTGCGTGAAAAACGCACAATATGGAGCATGCTGCGATTTTCACACAACGCACAAGTGATGTGTGAAAATCAGTTTGGTCCTAATGCATTCTGAATGGAAAGCAATCCGTTCAGTAGGTCTTCCGTTCCGTCCTTTTTACGGTATTTGGGCAGAGAAAATACCGCGGTATTTTCTCCGGCCAAAATTCCGGAACATCGGATCCGGCATTAATTTCTATTAAAATGCATTAGTGCCAGATCCGGCATAAAAAAAATGCAGCATTGACGGATCCGGTGTTCAGGTCAGCGCATGTGCAGACCTTTAAAAAAAAATAAAAAATATGAATACCGGATCCGTTTTTTCCAGATGACACCGGAGAGACAGATCCGATATTTCAGAGCATTTGTCAGACGGATCCGGATCCATAAACAAATGATATCCTTTTGCAGACGGATTTCTGGAACTGCCTGCCAGAATCCAACAACGCTAGTGTGAAAATAGCCTTAAATGTAAATAAGCTTTCCATTCATTGACAGCAAGCAGAAATCATGACCCCTGTCAGTACAAAAATGTGTATATTTTTAAAATTGGGAAACTGTCAGTTTGTCAGCTTCGTATTCTTCCTTCTGCAGGGAATTCTGAATTGGTAGCTCCTGCTTCTTGATTGTTTCCAATCTGTATACAAGCATGGGTTAGGAAATGCAGGATGGGCCTTAACCCCTCAGTGACCAGCCCATTTGGTGCCTTAATGACAAAGCAATTTTTTTTTTTTTTTCATTTTATTTCACGCATTAGCGCCACAAGAGGACTGACAGGCGATCTTCTGATCGCTTCTACAATACACTGTATGGCTTATGCAGTACAGTGTATTATACTGTCAGTTCTTTACTGGCAGGCACCATCAGGCTGCGCGTCTGGCACATCCTTATAGGGCGTATACACAGGGTAGAACTGGGGGGCTTCAGCAGGCCTCTGGCTGCAGTGTACTAGCATGCCTCAGAGAGGAAGCTCCCTCCCTCTAACCCCTTAAATGCCACAACCAGTAGCAACCGCAGCATCTCTAGTGCGAGACCCATGCTGCGCTTAGACTAGAGACTGTTGTGAAAAGGCCACTAAGGATCAAAGCTGAAGGGGTTCCCATTATACCAGACCCAACCATTGTCCAGTTCAAGGGCATGAGGCTCACCTGGTCTGGGACTGCAATCATCTCCGGGTTCTGGATTTCATTCTTCTGGTAATAGGCAAACATCACCAGTCCGGTGAGACAACCCAGAGCCAAGACCAGCTGCTGGCAGGGGAACACCGCGTAACATGACCTGGCGGGAGAAATCCAGAAAATCCTTGAGATTCAGTCCACGTTATGCCATAAGCACGGAGGAGTCTGGTGCCTACGGCGGCAATCTACGAGGGGCGGTATGGACTCAGGGCAGCAACAAGACAGTGATAAAGGTTTGGTAGTGGAGATCTGTTTTTCTATGGATGGCAAGTATGAGCTGGAGACGTAAGGAGACAAAGATGTCCAGGCAGGAAAGTAGAAGTCCTCATAGAGGTCTGGGAGGGCGGAGAAGACAGAAAAAGACAGCAAATTCCTCTGCACTACTGTAAAACCGCTCACCACTGCATTGTCACTGAAGTTATATAGTTACAAATATAGCAAGCTCTGTGCAGACCCTGAACAAGCAGGGGATGAAAGGATATTTCAGATGAGAAGTCAGCAGAATAGTGAGTGCAGCTCTGGAGTATAATACAGGATGTAACTCAGGATCAGTACAGGATAAGTAATGTATGTACACAGTGACTGCACCAGCAGAATAGTGAGTGCAGCTCTGGAGTATAATACAGGATGTAACTCAGGATCAGTACAGGATAAGTAATGTATGTACACAGTGACTGCACCAGCAGAATAGTGAGTGCAGCTCTGGAGTATAATACAGGATGTAACTCAGGATCAGTACAGGATAAGTAATGTATGTACACAGTGACTGCACCAGCAGAATAGTGAGTGCAGCTCTGGAGTATAATACAGGATGTAACTCAGGATCAGTACAGGATAAGTAATGTATGTACACAGTGACTGCACCAGCAGAATAGTGAGTGCAGCTCTGGAGTATAATACAGGATGTAACTCAGGATCAGTACAGGATAAGTAATGTATGTACACAGTGACTGCACCAGCAGAATAGTGAGTGCAGCTCTGGAGTATAATACAGGATGTAACTCAGGATCAGTACAGGATAAGTAATGTATGTACACAGTGACTGCACCAGCAGAATAGTGAGTGCAGCTCTGGAGTATAATACAGGATGTAACTCAGGATCAGTACAGGATAAGTAATGTATGTACACAGTGACTGCACCAGCAGAATAGTGAGTGCAGCTCTGGAGTATAATACAGGATGTAACTCAGGATCAGTACAGGATAAGTAATGTATGTACACAGTGACTGCACCAGCAGAATAGTGAGTGCAGCTCTGGAGTATAATACAGGATGTAACTCAGGATCAGTACAGGATAAGTAATGTATGTACACAGTGACTGCACGAGCAGAATAGTGAGTACAGCTCTGGAGTATAATACAGGATCAGTAATGAGTGCACCTTGTGACAGAAATTATAATTTTTCTATAAATAACACGTTACAGATACTTACAAGATGGCCTCCCTCTCCGTCCGGGAGCTGAGATATCTCTGCACTTGTGCTTGGTTCACCCCATACAAGGACAACATTAGGAAAATTCCTCCGATGCCAAGAGACCATATGGAATGGCGCTCAAACGGGTCTGGGTTAAAGCTAAAAAATCAGAATGGTGCATTCAGTAAAGTTACAGGGATAGTGCTCTTTCTTCACTTTATAAGGGAGATTTAGGATTTGCTTAAAAATGTGACTTGTATGACCCAAAATATAAACTCACCGAATAAACGTGAGCACCACATTATAGTGAAGGCGCCAGGGTTTCCGACCACCTATACACCGCCTACCCTACAGATCAGTGATGCCCAACCTGCAGCCCTCCAGCTGTTGCAAAACTACAATTCCTACCATGCCCTGCTGTAGGCTGTCCAGGCATGCTGGGAGTTGTAGTTTTGCAACAGCTGGCGGGCCGCAGGTTGGGTTGGGCATCCCTGCTACAGAGGATACCTGTACAGCCCGTCTTGGCCAACAGGATCATTGCCCCCGAAATAGGGCAGTCCTATGCTGGAACCTTGCTCTGCTAATCCTATTACACCCCTACCCATTGCCTCCTGGATATCACGGGCAGAGGCGGCTCTTCCATTAGGCCACTTAGGCCGCCGCCTAAGGCCTCGCGCTGGTGGGGGCCTCGCTCTGGCTCCCACCCGACACTGCCGCAAGTACAAATTGTAATTGCGGCGGTGTCGGGTGGGAGCATCCTTAAGTCAAAACATTCGGGGCTTGAGCTCCAGTGCCCTGAATGCTATTCTCCACCCCCCCGGTACTTGTCCACTGATTGGCCACTTCAGAGCGCTGCACAACCCTCCGTCCTATGGCGCATAATCCCACGAGACCCGCTGCGGGAGGTCAGGTCACGGGTCTCGCAGGATTACGCGCAGCAGGACGCGGTTGCGCTCTGAAGTTTCACTTTAACTACTTGAAGTTGCAGACCACCGGATGAATTAAAACTTCCAGCAGGTCCAGATGTATCTCTGCCAGGATGTTCCTAGATGTCCTTGCCAAGTACAAGGTGGGCGGCAAATTACATAATATGAGGCACTAGTGTGTGGGCAAATTTGTGAGGCAGTATGGGGGGCAAATTAAATGATGCGGGCAGTGTGGCAGGCAAATTACTTAATGGGGCAGTGTGGGGGGGCAAATTACTTAATGGGGGCAAATTACTTAATGGAGGCAGTGTGGGGGCAAATTACTTAATGGGGCAGTGTGGGGGGCAAATTACTTAATGGGGCAGTGTGGGGGGCAAATTACTTAATGGGGCAGTGTGGGGGGCAAATTACTTAATGGGGGAAGTGTGGGGGGGCAAATTACTTAACCCCTTAAGGACGCATGACGTACCGGTACGGCATGTTTCCCGAGTCCTTAAGGACCCATGACGTACCGGTACGTCATGTGTTGTTCCGATCACTGCCGCCCAGCCGGCTGTGATCGGAACACAGTGCCTGCTCAAATCATTGAGCAGGAACCTAGGCTAAATGCGCGGGGGGGGTCCCGTGACCCCCCCATGTCGGCGATCGCAACAAACCGCAGGTCAATTCAGACCTGCGGTTTGTTGCGATTTCTGCAGTTTCTGATCCCCGCGGTCCCTGACCGCGAGGATCAGAAACTTTATAGTGCCCAAAATCTATCTGTATCCCCCCCCCCCTGCACCCCCGAGTGATTTTAGCCCGGTGGGAGGTGCAGGGGGAGGGTTGCGGGCGGTGCGGCAGGCGGGATCGCGATCCCCCGCCCGCCTCCCCTTGAAAATTCATTGGTGTTCAGTGGGTATACCAGGGTGCCAGCACATTGCTGGCACCCTGGTATAAACGGCTGACATCGGCAATGCGATGTCAGCCGTTTAACCCTTTCCATACAGCGGTCCGTACGGACCGCTGTATGGAAAAGGTTAACAGCTCAGGGAGCTCCCTCCCTCTCCGATCGGGGGGCTGCTGTGCCTTTACAGCCCCCCGATGGAGAGGGAGAGAGCTCCCAGACAGCCCCGTCCTCACCCTTCCCCGTCTGCGAAGTTGTGGCAGACGGGGAAGGTTCCCATGGCAACAGGATGCCGTCTCAGGCATCCTGCTGTCCACGGTGCTGAACAGATCTGTGCTAAAGGCATAGATCTGTTCAGTGTAAGTAAAATACAGTGCAGTACAATATATATTGTACTGTATTATACAGACATCAGACCCACTGGATCTTCAAGAACCAAGTGGGTCTGGGTCAAAAAAAAAAGTAAAAAAAAAGTGAAAAAAAAGTAAAAATCAAAAAACACATTTATCACTGATTAAAAATGAAAAAATAAAATTCCCTACACATGTTTGGTATCGCCGCGTCTAACGACCTGATCTATAAAACGGTCATGTTACTTTACCCGAACGGTGAACGCCATAAAAATAAAAAACTATGATGAAATTGAAATTTTGCCCACCTTACTTCCCAAAAAAAGGTAATAAAAGTGATCAAAAAAGTCGCATGTACGCCAAAATTGTAACAATCAAACCGTCATCTCATCCCGCAAAAAATGAGACCCTACTTAAGATAATCACCCAAAAACTGAAAAAACTATGGCTCTTAGACTATGGAAACACTAAAACATAATTTTTTTTGTTTCAGAAATGAAATCATTGTGTAGAACTTACATAAATTAAAAAAAAAGTATACATATTAGGTATCGCCGCGTCCGTATCAACCGACTCTATAAAAATATCACATGACCTAACCCCTCAGGTGACCACCGTAAAAAAAGCAATTTTTTGTCATCTTACGTCACAAAAAGTGTAATAGCAAGCGATCAAAAAGTCATGTGCACCTCAAAATAGTGCAAATCAAACCATCATCTCATCCCGCAAAAAATGAGACCCTACTTGAGATAATCCCCCAAAAACTGAAAAAACTATGGCTCTTAGACTATGGAGACACTAAAACTTTTTTTTTGTTTTAAAAATGAAATCATTGTGTAAAACTTACATAAATTAAAATAATTGTATACATATTAGGTATCACCGTGTCCGTGACAACCTGCTCTATGAAATTACCACATGATCTAACCTGTCAGATGAATGTTGTAAATAACAAAAAAAAATAAAATACTGTGCCAAAAAGCTATTTCTTGTTACCTTGCCGCACAAAAAGTGTAATATAGAGCAACCAAAAATCATATGTACCCTAAACTAGTACCAACAAAACTGCCACCCTATCCCGTAGTTTCTAAAATGGGGTCACTTTTCTGGAGTTTCTACTCTAGGGGTGCATCAGGGGGGCTTCAAATGGGACATGGTGTCAAAAAACAGTCCAGCAAAATCTGCCTTCCAAAAACCGTATGGCATTCCATTCCTTCTGCGCCCTATTGTGTGCCCGTACAGCGGTTTACGACCACATATGGGGTGTTTATGCAAACTACAGAATCAGGGCCATAAATTTTGAGCTTTGTTTGGCTGTTAACCCTTGCTTTGTAACTGGAAAAAAAATATTAAAATGGAAAATCTGCCAAAAAAGTGAAATTTTGAAATTGTATCTCTATTTTCCATTAAATGTTGTGCAACACCTAAAGGGTTAACAAAGTTTGTAAAATCAGTTTTGAATACCTTGAGGGGTGTAGTTTCTTAGATGGGGTCACTTTTATGGAGTTTCTACTCTAGGGGTGCATCAGGGGGGCTTCAAATGGGACATGGTGTCAAAAAAACCAGTCCAGCAAAATCTGCCTTCTAAAAACCATACAGCGCACCTTTCCCTCTACGCCCCGCTGTGTGCCCGTATAGTAGTTTACGGCCACATATGGAGTGTTTCTGTAAACGGCAGAGTCAGGGCAATAAAGATAAAGATACAGTCTTGTTTGGCTGTTAACCCTTGCTTTGTTAGTCGAAAAAATGGGTTAAAATGGAAAATTAGGCAAAAAAAAAAAATGAAATTCTCAAATTTCATCCCCATTTGCCAATAACTCTTGTGCAACACCTAAAGGGTTAACGAAGTTTGTAAAATCAGTTTTGAATACCTTGAGGGGTGTAGTTTATAGAATGGGGTCATTTTTGGGCGGTTTCTATTATGTAAGCCTCGCAAAGTGACTTCAGACCTGTAGTGGTCCCTAAAAATTGGGTTTTTGTAAATTTCTGAAAAATTTCAAGATTTGCTTCTAAACTTCTAAGCCTTGTAACATCCCCAAAAAATAAAATATCATTCCCAAAATGCTACAAACATTAAGTAGACATATGGGGAATGTAAAGTAATAACAATTTTTGGGGGTATTACTATGTATTACAGAAGTAGAGAAACTGAAACTTTGAAGTTTGCAAATTTTTCTATTTTTTTTGTAAATATGGTATTTTTTTATGCAAAAAAAATTTACTTTTTTGACCCAATTTTAGCAGTGTCATGAAGTACAATATGTGACGAAAAAACAATCTCAGAACGGCCTGGATAAGTCAAAGAGTTTTAAAGTTATCAGCACTTAAAGTGACACTGGTCAGATTTGCAAAAAATGGCCAAGTCCTTAAGGTGAAATAGGGCCGAGTCCTTAAGGGGTTAATGGGGGCAGTGTGGCGGACAAATTACTTAATGGGGGGCAAATTACTTAATGGGGCAGTGTGGGGGGCAAATTACTTAATGGGGCAGTGTGGGGGGCAAATTACTTAATGGGGCAGTGTGGGGGGCAAATTACTTAATGGGGCAGTGTGGGGGGCAAACTACATGATGGGGTCAGTGTGGCAGGCAAATTACTTAATGGGGGCACTGTAGGGGGCAGTGTTATTAATGAGGGCATTCTAGAAGGGAATTACTATTGGTGGGACTATGAGGAGAACTATTACTATGGGAGCACTATTTCTTCAGGATAGTATTTGAGGGTATTGGGGGCACAGTGAACAGCAGGATAACACTGTGGGGGCTCCAGGTTGGGGGATGATGATAGAAATGTGAGGACACTAAGATGTCTGTGTATCACACTCTGCAGAGACGAGACGGCTGAAAGAAGTGTCCGGACTGAATGGAGAAGATGAGAGAGAAGATCTACATCAGAGGAGACGTCACCTGGAGGCACCGGATGTGACAGGTATGTGCCGCTGTATAGCGAGTACAGCAAAATGCGGTGTGTGGGGGGAGGGTCAATTTAGAGAACTGGGCTAGGGTTAATGCAAAGTGTTAATATGCACTGTGAATATAAGCCCTGTACTGTGTTGTCACTGTGCATATTAAGCCTTTACTGTGATGTCACTGCATATTAAAGGGGTACTCTGGGATAGGAAAATAAATCCCCTATCCAAAGGATAGGAGATAAGTGTCTGATCGGGGGGGTCTGGCCGTTGGGATCCCCCACGATCTCCTGTATGGTACTGGTGGATCCCCTTGTGCCCGGAGAGGTGGTCAACTCTCCCCCTCCATGTATCTATGGGAGAGCCGCAGATACAGCACTTGCGTATCTCCGAGTCTTCCATAGAGATACATGGAGGGGGAGTGCTGACCACACCACCGCTCCGTGCGGGGGTTGACACAGCTTATTTCTTGAGGACTGAGCCGGGGTGCCGTACGGGAGATCACGGGCATCCCAACGATCTTTGTGGGGGCCTCATGTTTTAGTTTCGCCTAAGGCCTCACAAAGTCTAGAGCCGCCTCTGATCACGGGGCACAGACATCAGGTGACTGGTATGTGACACTGTAAAATCGGTACAACCATGGTAACTTTAGGTCACTAATGGCTGATGCAATGTACCCAACACTCAGTTACTGTCCATGTTCTATGCACACAAGATACGGTTACTGGAGTAACTACTATTTACTACAGACTCCAAGAAGAGAAAACAGAGGGGGATTTCGAAGGAAGGAAGCATAGCACAAGCCTATTAAGTCCATTAGGGACTACACTCAGAAGAGTTACCCATGTCCTCTCCTCTGGAGACCGACTGATCAGGTCCATCAGTTCTTCAGGTAAACACTAACATTGATAGAAGTAGATTAGCGAGGACCTATCCTCAGGATATCTGATCAGTGGGGGTCTAACTGCACCCAGTCCAGTTTGGACGGAGTCCCTTAATGTCTACATGATGGATCTACTGACAACCCATGTCCAACTGGGTTGTCAGACTCCATGAGTTATGCTGGACCTTCCGAATGGCTTCACCTGAGAAGGATTTTGATACGGTCCCCTCCCCACCTCACATGGCTGGTTGGCGATGGATTTGGGTACCACTGTGTCAAGTCTATCAGCAGGATACATGGATAGGAACAGGTAACCCTCCCAGCTGTGGCCCCTGAGGTGTTTTTCGTTGCAATGTTTCAGGGCAGAATCAGCACTCACTTTATCCCGGAGATCTTATTATGCGACATGGTGATGTTCCACACCTCCTGTATGCTGCCAACCTTTGATGTGCCGACTATGATGACCGCCAACTGGCCTGCGAACATCACCATGGTCTGAATGACGTCGGTCCAGATAACGGCTTTCAGCCCACCCTGTATGGAGAGGAAGAGGAGGATAAGGGTAATCAGCAATGACCGATAGGGGCGCTGCAGAGACACAAGTGCCGGAAGATATAGGGAGAAGGCAACAACTGCTGCAGCTAAAGAAGTTCTACAGTATCCACAGACGGCGCCTTAATACCGCGACACACAGACAGGCCGGGGGGAGGGAGAGTCGCCACCCTCCTCCTATATAAGGACTGATAGTAACCAGCAGTCAACCCCAAGTAAACCTTACCAGTGTGGTGTACAATGTGCAGACCAGTCCCATAGTCAGTACCACCCCCCAGAGGCTGATTCCAGTTACTGCAACAACAAAAGAGGAAAAAAAAAATATATAATTTCTAATTCTAAAAAGGACTGATGGGGGAGGTCTGAAACTTCTGACAAACTGCACATATGTAATACTTTCACAGCGAGGGGGCACAGGAAGAGGGCAAAGGAAGAGGCGGCACGGAGAGAGCAAAGGAAGAGGGGGCACGGAGAGGGCAGAAGGCAGGAGTAAAGGAGGAGGGGGAAGGAGAAAAGGAGTAAAATGAGAAGGGGGACAGAAAAGAGAAGAAGAGCGCAGGAGTAAAAGGAGGAGGGGGCAGAAGACAGCAGAGACGGCTTATTTAACTAGCCGAGCTAGCACTTGGCCATTTTCAGCTCTCCCATAGAAGATGAAGAGGGGGCCACACGTGTGTGGTGCGTCCGCCATCACTTTGTGGGCTCCGTTCTAAGGAGACATATCCTAGCGATATGTCTCCAGTGTCCAAGATGGGAATAGCCCTTTAAGCTGAATTACCTGCATTAAAGGCCAGGGCTGGAGCGTACAGGACCACCCCCATGTAGATAACCTGCAGAAAATAGAGAAGGAGAAGTTTATTTTAGTCAGGCAGATTTGTGTGGAATAGCAGAGCTGTGCGCAGACCCTGGTCATAGTGCCCAGAGCTTCCATACAGGTTACTGAATAACCACGAGACTCCACATCTGTACAAAATCTACAGGATACAACAGGTTAATGTTAAAAACCTTCCATTTCTTGCGGGGAGGGGGGAACAAACATAAAAACAAGGAAAACAAACAGGAAGTGTTGTCATGGGCTTGCCACGGCCTGAAGATTTCACAACAGCAGCAAAGTATAAAACATGAGACGGGCCGTCCCCGCAGCCTCCAGGTAATCCTCCCGATGTAGTGAAAGCTCTTCAATTGTCTAATATATTTTGTTTCAACTCCTAATCCTTTTCAGGATCTCCGCTTGCTGCCAGTGAACAAAACCTTATTCCACTATTACGATAAATATCGGTTCTCCTTTTTTGCCTCATGGGATCCCACAACACCTTCCGTTTGGTGTATGTGGTGCGCGGCGCAGTGAAGATAGAAGATGACCGGACTCACCATCTGGAATATGAAAGTGATGGTGCCGCAGAGCCGCGCGGCTTTATTAAACCGCAACTCCAAATACTACGAGAGAAGAGAGAGACAGGTTATAAGGGAGGGGCGTGCAATTCTCACAGGATTCGGGAGGGCACGGTTGCCCTTTGCTGCCCCATCGCCCTGGTAGACACTCTGGTCTTATCCTCCACCCCGCATGTGATGGGCCATAGAAGACATTATCTTTGGTTAATAAACCCTGCTCCACCTGCACAGGGATGGAGAGAAGCAGACATGAGTGCAGCACGCAGCGCTGGAGGAATTTTCCACAAGGGGCTGATAAACAAGGCAACGTGATCAGCCCTCCATTACCAGAATCACCAGATACAGACGTAATAAATCTGTGATTGACCCGTGACCTTGGAGCAGTCATGTAATAATCCTGATAACGGCCGGTACTATCAGTGCTCCCCTCCCCCACTACTGGCTTCAAAATATACACAGTCCTGCAAGGTTAGAACAAGGAAAGTCAGGTGACAACTACGTCTGACATTGTACCCCGCTGTGGCAGTTGTCACCCAGCTTTCAGGCAGTAATGCAGCAATCCAAGGGTAAGGGAAGCATCACCAGCTACCAGGGAAAGTTGGAGGACAACCCAAGCAGGAGCTGTCATATTGGTCGCCACCCATCTTTCCCAGAAACAGACACAATGGAAGAACACAATTACTGACAGCCGGTACCTCGTAGGTGCTGGTCAGCCGCAGCCGGTAGAAGACGGGGATGAAGATGTACGCCGGGATGAGCAGCCCCAGGATGTAGGAGCAGCCGAGGAACCAGTACTCCGTCCCAAACCGGTATATCTCCGACGGGACGCCAAGAATGGCTACTGCCGACTGAAAGGTCGCCAGGAGGGAAAGGGACACCGGAATGAAGCCCATGTTGCGATTGGCCAGCAGAAACTCCTGGGTGGTGCGCTGCTTCCCTCCGCTCAGCGCGTAATACAGTCCGATGGCCGAGGACAGGATGAGCAGCAGAGCAAAGATGATGTAATCCACCGTGGTGAACCTCATGGCTGCTGGATGGTGCTTACAATGGATCAGACAGTGCCAACGTAGTGTTCTCAGCGATTCCACGCGATGACCGTCCACGTGTCATAATATGGAAGCCCGACGTGGATCTCGCCTGTGCTCCATGGAAGTGACGGACACCGCATCTGAAGAGTCGTATTTAAACCTGGAAAAAGAAAAGCCAGTCAGGGTTTAACCAGCGGTCCAGTCATAAAGAGGTTAATGCTTTACTCTACAGAGGAGCGCGGCACAGGCTGAAGTCCAGTAATAAAAATTAAGCAAACAGGAACATTAAAAAAACATAATAATGTATTAGACCTCCACTAAAAAGTCCCCTCTCGAGATCCCGCTCTATTCTGCTTGCTCCAGTCCTCCAGAAAAACTACTTAGCTGCTGCCCCTCCCCCCGTACATATATCTTCCATTCCCAGGTCCTGTTGTGATGCCCTTTCCCCTTAGATCCCTCTGGCACTTCTACCTTCTCGTGCTGCCGTTTCCTCTAGAAGTCTCAACCACTCCTCTGGTGCCGCCCCTTCCCCGTAGATCTCTGGACCACTCCTGGACTCCTCTGGTTCTGCCCCTTCCCCCTAGATCTCTGGACCACTCTGGTTCTGCCCCTTCCCCCTAGATCTCTGGACCACTCCTGGACTCCTCTGGTTCTGCCCCTTCCCCCTAGATCTCTGGACCACTCCTGGACTCCTCTGGTTCTGCCCCTTCCCCCTAGATCTCTGGACCACTCCTGGACTCCTCTGGTTCTGCCCCTTCCCCCTAGATCTCTGGACCACTCCTGGACTCCTCTGGTTCTGCCCCTTCCCCCTAGATCTCTGGACCACTCCTGGACTCCTCTGGTTCTGCCCCTTCCCCCTAGATCTCTGGACCACTCCTGGACTCCTCTGGTGCCGTCCCTTCCCCCTAGATCTCTCGACCACTCTGGTTCTGCCCCTTCCCTGTAGACCTCTGGACCACTCCTGGACTTCTCTGGTGCTGTTCTCCCCTTAGACCTCTCCTCCACTCCCACCCAATAATTAAGAAACATTGCCATTACTAACCAACAGACAATAGTCCCAACGTGAAAAGACACAATCAGTTTTAGTACTTAGGAGGTAAGAGGTCTGCTAGAACCAAGAAAAATTCCCAAAACAGGTTATAATATAATTACAGGGTTGGAGAATAAAAAAAAAACAAACAAAAAAAAAAAAAAAAACACTAAGTCTATCAAGCTCAACTAGAGGAAGGCAAAAATAACGGCGGAGACCCAACTGCTTCCAATTGGACAAATCACAGGATCCATATTCCATACTAATACCAGTAACTACATATAATGTGCTCCACACCCAACCCCTTCTTGTATCTCTCCACGACTTCAGCCATTACTATACCCTGAGGGTGACTGTTCCTATGACCTCATGTTCTCCGCTGGGTCCATGAAGGAAAATTATTGCGTAGGTTATGATATGGACCATATACATAAAGACATCATGTCCCCCCTCAATCTTCTCTTCAAGGATAAATACATTTAGTTTCGATAACTGAGATCTTCCATGGCTCCTAGTCTTTAGGCAGATCTATTTTTTATGGATTGGTGCCCAAAACTGGACTATCTACTCAAGATCTGGTCACACTGGTGCTTTTATAAGGGGTTAAATGAGAGCCTCTTCTCCAGAAGCCATTTTGTTCTTAAAACAGGACAATATATTGTTGGCTTTTGAAGCAGCAGACTGGCATTGAGAATTCAGTTTATGATTAATAATTACACCCAAATCCTTCTCCATCGTAGACTCACCCAATAGTCATCTATCCAGGGTATAGACTCCAAGGCTCTGCAATTCTTGCCATCAAACCCAGACTAGACCACGGATGAAGTCAATGGGTGGTCACAGGGAGGACGCACCAGCACTGCCTCGGGACTTCTGATATGTACCCAAAGCCTTTATGTACACGAAGTCTATCGACAGGGCCCCCGTCCCTACATCACACTGATAGTCACTAATTACATTGCAGTTAATCATTGTGATCCCATCATCTCAGGACTGTGGGAAAGTCTCCGGCTGCAGACTCCAGGCGCCGCTTAATATCAGATCCCCTAAGCCAAGGAGTAAAAAGGACAATACCCTATGCTATCTCCCCGTCTCCAAATACAATCTACTGCTCCGTTATCAGCCATTCATTGAAGCGCCTGAGCCGCCCACATCTCTCAAGGTCTTTGCATATAGTCATCACCCAGCTTTCCCTGAAGCAGATATAAGAAGCCCAACCTCAGGGGTCACCAGACAGATGAACGGATCTTCAGAGCAGACATTAGGTTCCGAATTGTTGGAATTCACTTTGTGCCCAGTTCAACACACCCAGGTGACAGGTGAGGCGCAGAGCCGACAGTCGACCCCCCCACCCCTTCCGACAAATCCGAGGCAAGAAACCCCAGTCTTTAAAGGAATGAGGGGAAAGGTCGGTCAACAGTGACTGTGCAGATACACGAGTGCGCCAAAGGCTCGGTCTGGGCACCGGTGGCTGTGGTATCAGATGCCGGCGGTGGGAGGACTGTGCCGTTACATCACTATTACAATGTAGCCCCTAAACGAGCCCTTGAAGGGTTAATTAGGGGGGCCTAAAAGACGAGAGGAGCAGTCCCGACTATGGGACTGGAGTCGTGGCTCTGTACATTATATACCGATAGCGGACGGCTGCTGCGCATCCATCCGCCAATCCCAAGAGGAGGCGGCAAGGTAGCAGCGACAGGTGACCCCCGCCATACGCTGCCTGATGGGGGCGCTCACAGCCCAGCATCCCCTCCGATCTGGGATACGAGGAATTCCATGGAGCGTAAATAAGCAGCGAGACGCCAATAATCCTTGGAAACTCCTAAATCTCCTATAATCCAGGATTAGCGCTGAAATAAAACAATTTAAAAAATGTATTCCATTTAAAGCTACAGATTCCAGGTTAAATCTACCTGCATCTTCTGACCAAACACCCACCGACCACCTAAACCTGAATATCTAATGAGAAGGACGCCTACTCAACCGGTGATGCAGGTTCTTTATCCCAAGAACTTAAATGGGGGGCATAGCGCTAGGAAACGCCCCCCCCCCGCCATTGTCTGTTAGGTGCGAGTCCCACACCTACCTCCTAAATGGAGCTGCTAAAGTCCAGGAGGGTGCACTGCGCATGCGCGGAACCCTCCATTCATTTCTATGGGGCTGCCGAAAATAGCCGAGTGCTCCATAGAAACGAATGGGAGAGGTGGCCGCGCAAGTGCGGTGCGCTCCCATTCATCTCTATGGGGATTCTGACAATAGCCGAGCGCGCCACTCCGCTATTTTTGGCGGGCCAATAGGAAGCCTTGGGGGTGGCCAGACCTGGCACCGCCGGCCACCACTTTTCCAGCCTCGTGTTAGAGGTGGGTGCTGGTCCCCACGCTGGACCCGCACCTATTAGACAATGGGGGCATATCCTAGCGATACGCCCCCATGGAAATACCCCTTTAAAGGGATTGGCTAGTTCCCCCTTTATCGTGTCTCCAGGCTTGTTAAAAAGCTGGACTTTGTCTTATCGGGCGTCACAAGGTTTGTCCATGGAGTCCCGATGCAACATGGCGTAACCGCTGCAAAAAATACTAATCCAACACCGCTGGATTTCTGGTCACTATTGACCGGTGCATCTAAGGGGTTAAGCGGCCGGGATCGGCATTAACATGGAAATCAGCTCCACCATTCTGCAGATATTGGGGACCCGCCACTTTTTCTACATTTATAGAAACATTCATGGACAGACGCTGATGGCCTCAGTCCAGCTGCCGCCATCTTGCAGGATGAGATCTGAACCCGACTGACTCCGGCATCCCGCAGTCACTCATTAACGGCGATTGTTATATGGGAGTCAATGTATAGCTAGGATCGGAGCCCGTCCCGTATCCATTAACAAGAGTCCAGGGTGGGGGCACAACACGCACATCAGAGCGGCATGACTGACAAATAGGACACCCCAAGTCCTCCGGAAAAAAAAAACACGACATCTGTTGTGTATTAAAAAAAAACAAAAAACGGATGACATCTGTATGGCATCAGTTTTTTTTTTTTTTTTCCAGATGTTCTATTTTTTTTGGGCAGGGCTACAGAACGGAGCAACGGATGCGGACAGCACACGGACCGCTACGCACATCTTTTGCGGCCCCATTGAAGTGAACGGGTCCGCACCTAAGCCGCAAAAAGTGCTGCTCGGATGAAGAACCAAGCCACGTTCGTGCGCATGTAGGCTGTGAGGGAGAGCACCCGTCCCGACCTCCCAGCACCGCAATGGCATCATAAATCAATATAATGCTATGTAACTCTT
This sequence comes from Bufo bufo, assembly GCF_905171765.1. Classification (NCBI taxonomy): domain Eukaryota; kingdom Metazoa; phylum Chordata; class Amphibia; order Anura; family Bufonidae; genus Bufo; species Bufo bufo. The sequence continues at coordinate 33,207,888 of NC_053392.1, read as the reverse complement.
GCAGTTCCGGAATGTGTTGTATACAGCAGCACTGACAGCATTATGTCAGTGTTATATTGATTTATGATGCCATGTGACCCCGGCAGTGCTGGGAGGTCAGGACGGGTGCTGTGCTGCGAGTCCGGAGTGCTACATCCTCTCTTGATTGAAGAGGACCTGTGGATGAGGCGGGTATTTTTTTTCTATTTGTAGCTTTCTACAGAGGCTGAGAGAACCTCAAGCCTAGAAGCCCCTTCCTAAGCATCACCCACCACCGTCTGTGTACCCCGACTTTACCCCCCCCCCCACCGGTGTACGACGGCACACAGCGAGGGCGGCAGAAGAAGAGACTTAAAATAGGAACGAGGGGAACGCTTCTTCTGTCTGCGTCAAAGGCAGTAATTACTGCCTGCAATTAAAGCGACAGCGCGACACGCAGCAATACAGCCCAACCCCCGGCTGGCGAGACCCCCTCCCAGTCCGCTCTGTTACCAGGGAAACTCACCGGAAGGTGGTAATCAAAGCTGCGGCTGTCCACGAGTCTAACGTATAGATCTACTACACAACCTGCGTGTCACGTAGGGCTCATGCCCATGAACGCAAGGGCTCCGTGCTGCGGACTGCAATGCTTGGGCACCGACCGCAGGGGAAGCCAGATGCGGATCGCGGACCCATTCACTTGAATGGGGTCCGCGATCCGCATCCGACTGCTTTTTTGCGGTGCGGAGGCACAGCCAGAAACGCCCACGGAAGAACTCCGTAGCGCTTCCGCACCGCATCTCTGGGTTTGTGGACCCATTCAAGTGAACGGGTCCGCATCCGTGATGTGGGGTGCACGCGGGCGTTGCCCAGTGTATTGCAGGGCAACGGCCGTGTGCATGAGCCCTTACTAACCATTTTTTAAGATCTCTGCTTGCTGCAAGGATTTTCAGAGAATTTCTAACTGATGACCTAAGTTATCAGTATTTGATCAGTGGGGGGGGGGGGGGGGGGGGGGGGCGGGCGACACCCAAGACTCCCACCCATCAGCTGTTCAGTCCAATTAAAGTGAATGGTGCTAGGCTGTAATACCAAACACCACCACTATATATTATATGGCGCTGTGCTAAATGAAGGTTTGCGTCAGTGCCTTCTCAAGCAGCTGATTGGCGGAGGTCCCAGGTATCGGACCCCACCCCCTACTGGTGACCTGTCTGGAGGGCTCGGGAAAACCCCCTTTAATAGACACACCGGGTCAGAGTCCTTATGCGTTGCGTAAAAAAAAAAAAAAAAAACGCAGCATGTTCTATATTCTGCGTTTTTCACGCAATGCAGGCCCCATAGAAGTGAATGGGGCTGCGTGAAAAATCGCAAGCAAGCGCGGAGGCGGTGCGATTTTCACAGATGGTTGCTAAGGAGACGATGAGATGAGCCCCGCGACCCCATTAAAGTCCATTTACTGTATTATTTTCCCTTCTAACATGGTTATAAAGGGAAAATAATAAAATCTACAGAACTTCAGTGAAGAAGTCCGGGTTCGGGTCCGGGTATCACATTCCGTTTTTTTTATCATGCGCGTGCAAAACACATTGCACTCGTGCGGAAAAAAACGGAACGCAATCGCAGACAAAACTGACTGAAATTGCGTGCCTACTGGCGCGGGTTTGCCGCAATAAATCCGGACAAAATCCGTGACGCCCGTGTGAAAGAGGCCTGACAAAGTGATGCCAACGTCAGTCCTAAAAGAGACATTCCAATTTTGAGAATTACAAATTTTTTCCAAGTTCTCTGTAAGATTCGGATTTTTTTTTTTTAAATAAAAAAAGGTAAAATATATCAATTCTAAATTTACCACCAACATGAAGTACAATGTGTCCTGAGAAAACCGTCTCAGAACGGCTTCGATACGCAGAGTGATCGCCACAGAAAGGGACAGGTCAGATTTACAGAAATTAGAAGGTGAAAAACTGACCCAGGGGAGATGGGGTTAACAGTAGCCAAAATCTCTGCCTGCTGTCAGTGAATAGGAACATTCACAGCCAGTGCTGCTCTCAGCTGGGAAGAGGATACACAGTTGTACCCAGTGCAGATAATGCTCTGTGACTCCGTTACAATGTGTCGGTCCGGAATGTTTACTGCATTGTGTAGACGGATACAATCGTCTGCGCCTCTCAGCTGAGGAAAGGGTTACTGCCTGACAGCAAGCAGAGCTCCTGACAACAGCCAGGGATGGAACTAAGTCCATTAGGAAATTGTAGAAATCTGTGTGTGTGAAAACCCTTCACATCAGGAGGACGACTCCGGGAACCGCGACTCCCAGTGCGGAAACCGCCAGAGACCTTCCGGATTATCAGAAGGCACTTACCGGTCACTGCCCCCCCGTCATCACCGGCGGACGACCGACCCCCAAACAGACAAATCACTTCTGCAAGAGGAGAGGGAACAAGAGTGAACGTCCAGCACAGGGGAAAACCAGCTGTGTGTGTGCGCCGTTACATGGGACTGCAGGTGACATCTACTGCATTATCTGTACTCAGAACTATCACCGTGTTATCTGTGATGTTACATAGGACTGCAAGTGACATCTACTGCATTATCTGTACTCAGAGCTATCACCGTGTTATCTGTGATGTTACATAGGACTGCAAGTGACATCTACTTCATTATCTGTACTCAGAGCTATCACCGTGTTATCTGTGATGTTACATAGGACTGCAGGTGACATCTACTACATTATCTGTACTCAGAGCTATCACTGTGTTATCTGTGGTGTTACATAGGACTGCAGGTGACATCTACTCCATTATCTGTATGCAGAGAGTTATCACTGTGTTATCTGTGGTGTTACATAGGACTGCAGGTGACATCTACTACATTATCTGTACTCAGAGAGTTATCACTGTGTTATCTGTGATGTTACATAGGACTGCAGGTGACATCTACTACATTATCTGTACCCAGAGAGTTATCACTGTGTTATCTGTGATGTTACATAGGACTGCAGGTGACATCTACTACATTATCTGTACCCAGAGAGTTATCACTGTGTTATCTGTGATGTTACATAGGACTGCAGGTGACATCTACTACATTATCTGTACCCAGAGAGTTATCACTGTGTTATCTGTGGTGTTACATAGGACTGCAGGTGATATTTTCCTCTTATGACCTCCAGTGACTGGCTTGTGTGGATGGATGTCTTGTGACCTTTCCTCCAGAGCTGATGTTCGGTGCCAGGGTGAAGGTCCGGGGGTGAGATCTTCTGCCTCGTTCAGATGGCAGATAACCAATTACATATTACCAGAGGCGGACGCACCTGCGACAGAACTGCAGCTCTGCTGTGTCACGGATCATAAGTTTCAGGAGGGAACCAAAGTTCATCTCATTTGGACGTCTCAGGTTTTCCTGAGAGGCAGAAAATAAAGAGTTAAAACACGGATGGATCCAAATCCGTGGTCACATGAAGCGGATTACTCAATGACAAGTTAATTAAAGAAGAATGGAGGATCCGGGCACAGCGCCACCTGGAGGAGATAGGAGGCTGTACAGATGACGCGTTACATTGTTTCCAGTGGGCAGACAACATGTCACCTGCACAGGTATCACTGAGGGGCGACCGCACTGTGCTGCGCAGGGACGCCCCACCTTCAGACTCCAAAAACCCAATGTTGGTCCGGCCAGAACGACCTACACAGCGAATTACTAACCCCAGCATGCCCCCCTGTGAAGCACAGAGGAACTACTAACCCCAGCATGCCCCCCTGTGAAGCACAGAGGAACTACAAATCCCAGCATGCCCCCTGTGAGGTCACAGCAATAATGACCCACACGTGGTGAGGGACAAAAAATCCCTGCTGCATACCCCACAATGACATACACGTGACGGTGAACTACACGTCCCAGCATGCCCCGCGGTCAGTACCGCCTGTCACCACCACACGCCGTGCACATTGCTGCACATGGGGCGCGCAGGGAATGCTGGGACTTGTAGTAGCGGCACCACACAAGGTACCTGTCCCGTCCTCCTGACCGCAGCCGCCGCGGACGAATCTCCTCACACAAGGACGAGCGTCTTCTCCTGCGAGTCTTGAAGCCATGAGGTGGGCGGGGACATGTCACCGTGCCAGCCAATCACCGGGCTCCGATATCATACTGACCCTCTGATTGCTAATAAGTAGCGTGCAAGCGGCATACAGCCTGAGGGGACGGATGCGCATGCGCAAGCGGCGTCATGGTGCGCGGGTCTTCAGCCAATCAATGACGGGAACTTTGAACATCCAATGTTGAGGGGAAAAAAATCGTTAATGCGCCTGTGCAGTTCACATGTGAAGCCACAAGACGCCATGTTTATTGTGGGAGGCTTTGCTGTGTTATAGTGAGGGGAAGTGAAAGACCGCAACATAACAGACTGTGACAGGCTGTGTATCTAATCTAATCCTGTGTGATACTGTCTGCTGAGCTGTGTATCTAATCCTATCATGTGTGATACTGTCTGCTGAGCTGTGTATCTAATCCTATCCTGTGTGATACTGCCTGCTGAGCTGTGTATCTAATCCTACCATGTGTGATACTGTCTGCTGAGCTGTGTATCTAATCCTATCCTGTGTGATACTGTCTGCTGAGCTATGTATCTAATCCTATCCTGTGTGATACTGCCTGCTGAGCTGTGTATCTAATCCTATCCTGTGTGATACTGTCTGCTGAGCTATGTATCTAATCCTATCCTGTGTGATACTGCCAGCTGAGCTGTGTATCTAATCCTATCCTGTGTGATACTGCCTGCTGAGCTGTGTATCTAATCCTATCCTGTGTGATACTGCCTGCTGAGCTGTGTATCTAATCCTATCCTGTGTGATACTGCCTGCTGAGCTGTGTATCTAATCCTATCATGTGTGATACTGCCTGCTGAGCTGTGTATCTAATCCTATCCTGTGTGATACTGCCTGCTGAGCTGTGTATCTAATCCTACCATGTGTGATACTGTCTGCTGAGCTGTGTATCTAATCCTATCCTGTGTGATACTGTCTGCTGAGCTATGTATCTAATCCTATCCTGTGTGATACTGCCTGCTGAGCTGTGTATCTAATCCTATCCTGTGTGATACTGTCTGCTGAGCTATGTATCTAATCCTATCCTGTGTGATACTGCCTGCTGAGCTGTGTATCTAATCCTATCCTGTGTGATACTGCCTGCTGAGCTGTGTATCTAATCCTATCCTGTGTGATACTGCCTGCTGAGCTGTGTATCTAATCCTATCCTGTGTGATACTGCCTGCTGAGCTGTGTATCTAATCCTATCCTGTGTGATACTGCCTGCTGAGCTGTGTATCTAATCCTACCATGTGTGATACTGTCTGCGGAGCTGTGTATCTAATCCTATCCTGTGTGATACTGCCTGCTGAGCTATGTATCTAATCCTATCCTGTGTGATACTGCCTGCTGAGCTGTGTATCTAATCCTGTGTGATACTGTCTGCTGAGCTGTGTATCTAATCCTGTGTGATACTGTCTGCTGAGCTGTGTATCTAATCCTATCCTGTGTGATACTGTCTGCTGAGCTGTGTATCTAATCCTATCCTGTGTGATACTGCCTGCTGAGCTGTGTATCTAATCCTATCCTGTGTGATACTGCCTGCTGAGCTGTGTATCTAATCCTATCCTGTGTGATACTGTCTGCTGAGCTGTGTATCTAATCCTATCCTGTGTGATACTGTCTGCTGAGCTGTGTATCTAATCCTATCCTGTGTGATACTGTCTGCTGAGCTGTGTATCTAATCCTATCCTGTGTGATACTGCCTGCTGAGCTGTGTATCTAATCCTATCCTGTGTGATACTGTCTGCTGAGCTGTGTATCTAATCCTATCCTGTGTGATACTGCCTGCTGAGCTGTGTATCTAATCCTATCCTGTGTGATACTGTCTGCTGAGCTGTGTATCTAATCCTATCCTGTGTGATACTGCCTGCTGAGCTGTGTATCTAATCCTATCCTGTGTGATACTGCCTGCTGAGCTGTGTATCTAATCCTATCCTGTGTGATACTGTCTGCTGAGCTGTGTATCTAATCCTATCCTGTGTGATACTGCCTGCTGAGCTGTGTATCTAATCCTATCCTGTGTGATACTGCCTGCTGAGCTGTGTATCTAATCCTATCCTGTGTGATACTGCCTGCTGAGCTGTGTATCTAATCCTATCCTGTGTGATACTGCCTGCTGAGCTGTGTATCTAATCCTATCCTGTGATACTGCCTGCTGAGCTGTGTATCTAATCCTATCCTGTGTGATACTGCCTGCTGAGCTGTGTATCTAATCCTATCCTGTGTGATACTGCCTGCTGAGCTGTGTATCTAATCCTATCCTGTGTGATACTGTCTGCTGAGCTGTGTAGCTAATCCTATCCTGTGTGATACTGCCTGCTGAGCTGTGTATCTAATCCTATCCTGTGTGATACTGCCTGATGAGCTGTGTATCTAATCCTATCCTGTGTGATACTGCCTGCTGAGCTGTGTATCTAATCCTATCCTGTGTGATACTGCCTGCTGAGCTGTGTATCTAATCCTATCCTGTGTGATACTGCCTGCTGAGCTGTGTATCTAATCCTATCCTGTGTGATACTGCCTGCTGAGCTGTGTATCTAATCCTATCCTGTGTGATACTGCCTGCTGAGCTGTGTATCTAATCCTATCATGTGTGATACTGTCTGCTGAGCTGTGTATCTAATCCTATCCTGTGTGATACTGCCTGCTGAGCTGTGTATCTAATCCTATCCTGTGTGATACTGCCTGCTGAGCTGTGTATCTAATCCTATCCTGTGTGATACTGCCTGCTGAGCTGTGTATCTAATCCTATCATGTGTGATACTGTCTGCTGAGCTGTGTATCTAATCCTATCCTGTGTGATACTGCCTGCTGAGCTGTGTATCTAATCCTATCCTGTGTGATACTGCCTGCTGAGCTGTGTATCTAATCCTATCCTGTGTGATACTGTCTGCTGAGCTGTGTATCTAATCCTATCCTGTGTGATACTGCCTGCTGAGCTGTGTATCTAATCCTATGTGATACTGCCTGCTGAGCTGTGTATCTAATCCTCTCCTGTGTGATACTGTCTGCTGAGCTGTGTATCTAATCCTACCCTGTGTGATACTGCCTGCTGAGCTGTGTATCTAATCCTATCCTGTGTGATACTGCCTGCTGAGCTGTGTATCTAATCCTATCATGTGTGATACTGTCTGCTGAGCTGTGTATCTAATCCTATCCTGTGTGATACTGCCTGCTGAGCTGTGTATCTAATCCTATCCTGTGTGATACTGCCTGCTGAGCTGTGTATCTAATCCTATCCTGTGTGATACTGTCTGCTGAGCTGTGTATCTAATCCTATCCTGTGTGATACTGCCTGCTGAGCTGTGTATCTAATCCTATCCTGTGTGATACTGCCTGCTGAGCTGTGTATCTAATCCTATCCTGTGTGATACTGTCTGCTGAGCTGTGTATCTAATCCTATCCTGTGTGATACTGTCTGCTGAGCTGTGTATCTAATCCTGTCCTGTGTGATACTGTCTGCTGAGCCGTGTATCTAATCCTATCCTGTGTGATACTGTCTGCTGAGCCGTGTATCTAATCCTATCCTGTGTGATACTGTCTGCTGAGCTGTGTATCTAATCCTATCCTGTGTGATACTGCCTGCTGAGCTGTGTATCTAATCCTATCCTGTGTAATACTGCCTGCTGAGCTGTGTATCTAATCCTATCCTGTGTGATACTGCCTGCTGAGCTGTGTATCTAATCCTATCCTGTGTGATACTGCCTGCTGAGCTGTGTATCTAATCCTATCCTGTGTGATACTGCCTGCTGAGCTGTGTATCTAATCCTATCCTGTGTGATACTGTCTGCTGAGCTGTGTATCTAATCTTATCCTGTGTGATACTGTCTGCTGAGCTGTGTATCTAATCCTGTTATGTGTGATACTGTCTGCTGAGCTGTGTATCTAATCCTGTTATGTGTGATACTGTCTGCTGAGCTGTGTATCTAATCCTATCCTGTGTGATACTGCCTGCTGAGCTGTGTATCTAATCCTATCCTGTGTGATACTGTCTGCTGAGCTGTGTATCTAATCCTATCCTGTGTGATACTGCCTGCTGAGCTGTGTATCTAATCCTATCCTGTGTGATACTGCCTGCTGAGCTGTGTATCTAATCCTATCCTGTGTGATACTGTCTGCTGAGCTGTGTATCTAATCCTATCCTGTGTGATACTGTCTGCTGAGCTGTGTATCTAATCCTGTCCTGTGTGATACTGTCTGCTGAGCCGTGTATCTAATCCTATCCTGTGTGATACTGTCTGCTGAGCCGTGTATCTAATCCTATCCTGTGTGATACTGTCTGCTGAGCTGTGTATCTAATCCTATCCTGTGTGATACTGCCTGCTGAGCTGTGTATCTAATCCTATCCTGTGTAATACTGCCTGCTGAGCTGTGTATCTAATCCTATCCTGTGTGATACTGCCTGCTGAGCTGTGTATCTAATCCTATCCTGTGTGATACTGCCTGCTGAGCTGTGTATCTAATCCTATCCTGTGTGATACTGCCTGCTGAGCTGTGTATCTAATCCTATCCTGTGTGATACTGTCTGCTGAGCTGTGTATCTAATCTTATCCTGTGTGATACTGTCTGCTGAGCTGTGTATCTAATCCTGTTATGTGTGATACTGTCTGCTGAGCTGTGTATCTAATCCTGTTATGTGTGATACTGTCTGCTGAGCTGTGTATCTAATCCTATCCTGTGTGATACTGCCTGCTGAGCTGTGTATCTAATCCTATCCTGTGTGATACTGCCTGCTGAGCTGTGTATCTAATCCTATCCTGTGTGATACTGTCTGCTGAGCTGTGTATCTAATCCTATCCTGTGTGATACTGCCTGCTGAGCTGTGTATCTAATCCTACCATGTGTGATACTGTCTGCTGAGCTCTCTACCACCCATAGTTGTCGGCACGATTTCCACTTGTTCCATAGATTGATACCTGTGCTCAATGTGGGGAAATCTGCCTTGTGCTCTGCTGCCATCTAGTGGATTTCTAGCTCCTAGCCCGGGTGATATTCTCTGCTTACTGTGCTCTCCTCCGCTGCCGTCACATCTACGTCACCGCTGCTGTCACAGTGGGGGAGCATTTATTTTGTGGTCTGTGAGTTTATTTTTTTACCATTGTAAGCTTTTGGTAAAAATTGCCAGGGTGCTGGACAACCCCATTAGGCTACATTCAGATGATAGTTACATGGTTTATAAGGCTGAAGAAGCCTCCGTCCATCCAGTTCAGCCTGTTATCCTGCAAGTTGATCCAGAGAAAGGGAAAATATTCTCACAAAGAAGTAAATTTTTTTTTTTTTAGGGGGGTGAAATTTCCTTCCCGACTCCAATCAGGCAATCAGACTAACTCCCTGGATCAACGACCCCTCTCTAGTAGCTATAGCCTGTAATATTATTACGCTCCAGAAATACATCCAGGCCCCTCTTGAATTCCTTTATTGTACTCACCATCACCACCTCCTCAGGCAGAGAGCTCCATAGTCTCACTGCTCTTACCGTAAAGAATCCTTTTCTATGTTTGTGTACAAACCTTCTTCCCTCCAGACGCAGAGGATGTCCCCTCGTCACAGTCACAGTCCTGGGGATAAATAGATGATGGGATAGATCTCTGTACTGACCCCTGATATATTTATACATAGTAATTAGATCTCCCCTCAGTCGTCTTTTTTCTAAAGTGAATAACCCTAATTTTGATAATCTTTCAGGGTACTGTAGTTGCCCCATTCCAGTTATTACTTTAGTTGCCCTCCTCTGGACCCTCTCCAGCTCTGCTATGTCTGCCTTGTTTACAGGAGCCCAGAACTGTACACAGTCCTCCATGTGTGGTCTGACTAGTGATTTGTAAAGGGCAGGACTATGTTTTCATCACGGGCATCTATGCCCCTTCTGATGCAACCCAGTATCTTATTGGCCTTGGCAGCAGCTGCCTGACACTGGTTTCTACAGCTTAGTTTGCGGTTCACTCCAGATTCAGGGTGGTTCAGGTTTGACGATACTTTCAAAAAGTTTGGTTTGGACCCGAATCAATTCTCTCTGAACCAAAGTTGCTCCAATTGCCCTGAAAGTTGGTCTATAACGCCCTCTCGCCTCCTAGGACCTCTCTTTATTTATTTTTTATGATTTTTTTTCTCCGCTCTGGAACACGATGATAGCAGTAGTAAATGGCGTCTGAGTGACGCTGACATACACAGGGGTACAGGTGAATCCCACTGTGGGCCCAAGAGCAAGATGGGCCCCTCGCCCACCACAAGTGGCACATTGGACTGACTGCACTACATATAGATAGACCGCAAGATGCCTCGGGTGGTGGAGATGACTTCTCGGTACCCGTCAGACCGGCCATTATCCTGCCCTCTCCATATCACTGCAGGGACCCCAGAAACAATAATCTTGCTGCGGCCACTGTGTGGGAAGGTACTATTTGTAAGTAGCTTTACAGTGGCCCCCCCCCAGAATCAGTTTTACTGTACAGCGAGTTTTAAAACACACCGCGCCGGCACATGTTCTGCATTTTTATCTTCCAAAGCTTCCAAAAAAGATCCCTTATCGGGGGCACACGGTGTTATGGGACAGAAGTAAAAGTGGCTTGTTGAGGCCAAGTGTCCAAAAATGATACCTTGGCAGGGTCAGAATGCGGCCTGTACGACCCGAAGAGGTGCCGATGGTCAGAAGAAAAAGTGGCTCCTTGTGAACAAGTCTAAAAAAAAGTGGTTATCCAAAACTATAAACTGCCCCCCCCCATATACCGGGCTCCTCGCACGGAATATACTTACCCAACTCCCTGCGCCACATGGGGGGGGGGGGGGGGGGGGGGCAGTTTATAGTTTTGAAAAACTCCATCTCAGACAATGGAGGCATATCTCTAGAGCAGGGAGGGCCAACCTGTGGCTCTCCAGCTGTTGTAAAACTACAACTCCCACCATGCACTGCTGTAGGCAGTCTGGGCCTGCTGGGAGTTGTAGCCTCAGGTTGGCCATCCCTGCTCTAGGATATGCCCCCATTGTCTGATAGCTGCTGCTGTTGGGGATGGGACTGTGTCCATGGAGGACGAGGTAGTGGAGGTGGAGAAGTGCCTGGGGTGGTAGCCAGCCCGATGCAATCGGGGGAGGGCTGCAAAAGGACCTGGCCAGGTTGCTGTGGGGCTGCCTCTCCACTGCCACAAAAAACATTGACCCAGTGGGCCATGAAAGACGTACTGTCGCTGGAAATTATAGCTGCTTCAGGTGCCCCCCGTGGAGTGGCCCGCATTCTCTGCCACGTGAGGCACTACTACAATGATACTACAGTGACTGCACTGCCAGCAACTCGACCACGTGGGGGTTCAGCTTGTAGACAAGCTAATTGCTGGTGGAGAAAAGTTATACGATGGCCAAACATTTTGTAATAGATGTCTCACGGTGGAGCTGCGGACAAAGAAAAGTCTTCGCAGGAGAAGAAGAAGGTGATGATGATGATGATGACAAAGATTCCATATTCCTTGGGGATACAGTTTGGCTGCCACAAAGAGGACCAGGAGAAGAAGGACAGACTTATACTGATTGGGTATGCTGGCCAGTTGTGTTTTCCTAAAGCATCCGGTGGTGCCGCCTCATGTGCTGCAATAGACCTCTGGTAGCTAGGAGTGTGTTTGAGCGGCCACGGCTTTAGTCCTGCAGATCCTGCACATGGCTGTAGTTTTGTGTGCCCACCTTGTGGAGAAAAAGCGCCATCCTGGAGTTGCTTGCTCAGAGCTACAGGCAGCTTAACTTTGGCATTTTGCGCCTAATTCACCCACAGCGTCGGCGGCATCACCAGATCCCCAAGCAGACGTGGCCTTGGCTGTTCTTTGGGAGGTACATCACCTGTGCTCTTTATTGCTGCCTCTGCTGCCACCACCCTTCTATACTGATGTTGCCTCCTGCTCAGCAGTCCTCACCCTCCCTGCCACTTTTATCAGACTGTGATATATCACGCTGGGCCCCCTCCTATGTTCTGCATTTGGCACTGTCTCTGCCCCCACTTCCTATACCGTGGCTACGTGTGCCACTATTACCACCACCACCCACACAACTATGCCTGGGGACCCGCACCTCCTCTGAACGTCCTTTTCAGGGCAGCCCAAATGGTGATGGCTCTCATACAAGATGTCAACTCTCTTGACTATCTGCTGTAGGGTGTGGTGAGGTTTTCTTGCCACTTAGGAAAAAGAAAGGCACCCCACTAGGAAGGTGCATTGAAGACTAAAAGGACACCATGAAAAGCCTTTTCTGGGGCTGCAAGGAGGAGTAGTAGGAGATATGCTGTGACCCCTGGCTCCAAGGCACAGTGTCAGACTCAGAAGTCACCTCCATGGCATCCTGCTGCGATTGAGAGGAGGAGTGAGCCATCCAATCCACAATCTCATCCTCTTTCTCCTCAATGATAATGTTATGCCTTTCCGAAGCCAGCAGGGACAACTGTGGCCTACTACTATTACTACTACTGGCCGGATAGCTGCTGCTGCTATTACCCACATTCTGGCTCCGGCTCTTTCATTTGGAACCCTTCTGTAGCTCTGACATTTTTGGGCCTAATGTACACACTCACACAAAGTATGGAACGGTTTGTAAATCTGGTTTCTGGAACTTAAAGGGGTTCTCAGTTTTTTCCCCCTCAACCATGACTACACCCTTGCGACTAGGAACTCCTATCCAGGACAGGAAACCTGAGACGGTTCACACCCCCACCACACCTGAGTTCAGGTTTCCTCTTCTCCAAATAGGAAGTACCCAGGGAGCTCTTTCTGCAGGTGCAGCTTTACACCCGGGGACTGTGGAAGGTCCGGGTCTACATACTGTGGAGGGACCTATCCCATGCAACGTCAGACTCCTTGGGGAGATGCTTGCTTAGACTGTTGTTTCTCCTGCCTCTTCCTAGCCTCTAGGGAGTCGCTGTGGTCGTGTCCAGGTCTGATTCAGTCGGCGGGGCGTGCGTTGTGCTGCCCCTTTCCAAGACGGCCTCCGTTCACTGAAGATAGGATGTGTATGCGCCGGGAGGAGATAGTGTTACGTTCTTCCAGTCTGAAGCAGGAGAACGCAGCCAGTCCAACAGTTGCGCACACAGTGCTTTGGTGGATCCAGTGATTTTATCATGTCTGAGCCAGATGATGGGGTAGGCACTGACCCTATGAAAACCTCGAGGCCTGCAAGTCCGGTATTGGTCCTCAGGAGTGGGGGAACACTTTCTCTACAGATGGTGAAAGATTTCCTTCTTTATTAATATGGGGTGTTGTTTGCTTGTTTGTTCCTATAGGTTGCAAAAATACCTAAGTAGGCATCTAGCAAGTCTAAACATAAGGACTGTGGGGGGTTTAAAATACAGTTGCCATCATCTTGTTAGATCATTGTGCCAGAGTTTTGTGGATAAACTGGTGATAGAAGAATCTCAGAATTTATCCAGAAATACAAAAGCTTAAGAGTCTATTAAGTCCCTTAAGAGAAGTCGTCCTCATTCATCTGAATGGGCTGATTCGGACTCCTCTGATAAAGAAGAGTTTGATTCAGAGTCCGATCAGAATCTATCTGTAGATTGTTCCTTGTCTGATGAAGAATCAGCAGGAAGGGCGATACGGAAGATGAAGAATTGTTATTAAAAATGGTCAGGCCCACTATTCAGCTGGAGGACATCATGCAACCTAAAAGCATAGCAGATCAGGTCTTTGAAGGCTTAGGTCCAAGACATCATATGGTCTAATGTATTCACAAAAATACGGAAGGAATGGAAGAACCCTGACAGAAAATGTTTTATTCCCACATCTGTCAAGAGGGAATACCTATTTGAAGATTCAGTATCAGATTTGGGACAAGGCGCCTACAGTGGATGCACCAGTTGCTAAGATTGCTAAAAGATCTGCCCTTCCATTTGAGGATTTGGGATGTCGGGGGATCCCTTAGACAAGAGGGCTTGGGAGTCTGCATCTACCAGCCTTAGGCCTAGCCAGTGGCGTAGGGATCGCCATAGCAATGGCTATGGGGCCCTACGCCACTGGGGGCCCGCCGCCGATTGAGGATTAAAAAATAAATAAATAATGTGGCGCGTGGGTGGCGCTGTGATAGGGGGCGGTTGGACTCGGAGCCGGAGGGCGGAGGTAGAGAGGCAGTCTGGGCGGCGGTTTGCTGGATGTGGAGGAGGCGGAGTCGCAGACTAGGAGCTGCACATACAAGGAAGCTGCTGGAGTGTGGGTGGCTGGCTCGGCGGGCGGCGCGCACGCAGTACAGGTACGGTTCGGTCAGGTGTGGGTCGGTTCAACTTCAAGTGGCTGAGGTGAGGCCTGGCTGGGGAGTGGAGTGGGACTGAGTCTGTCACTGTCTGAGTCTGTCGGACGGAAGCGGCAGGCGGCAATCGGCAGTGTCAGTCAGTGGAGACTCAGAGAGGACACACTACCCGAGAATGAATATGGAAGAGGTTCCTCCACATATGAACTGGAGATGATAACTTATAAGAACTCATCTCGCTATAGTTTCTGGCGAGACAAGAAAACAATGAAAGTGGTGGTCAATGACTACAGGAGTGTCTGCCCAGTAGTTCTGGGTTTTAGGTTTGCAAGTTTAGGAAGCAGGAAAAATGGACAAGTGTAAGGATCTGAGTGGCATTGAGAAAGGGCCAAATTGCGATGGCTAGATGCCTGGGTCAGAGCCTCTCCTAAATGGCAGCTCTTAAGGTCTTAGATTCCTGGTATGCAAAGGTTAGCACCTACCAAAAGTGGTCCACAGAGGGAAGAACCAGTGACAGCAATCATGGTACCTAATGCTCATTAACACAACTCAATGTCAAAGTCTAGCCCATCTGGTCCAATCCCACAGGAAAGCTACTGCAACACAAATTGCTTAAAAGTACATGCAGAGCATCACAGCTTACTGCACATGGGGCTGTGTAGCTACAGACCGGCCAAGGAAAAATGCTGACTCTCTGTCCACCACTGAAAGCAACTACAATGGACACAGGAGCATCAGTATTGGACCATGGAGCAATGGAAGAGTGTAGTCTGGTCCACTGAACGTCTTTTTTATGTAAAAAAAAAACAGCTATGAGAGCACGTGTCACTTACCTGGGGAAGAGATGTCACCAGGATGCGCTATAAGAAGAAGACAAGCTGGTGGAGGCAGTGTGATGTTCTAGGCCAGTGATGCCCAAATGCGGCCCGCGAAGCCGTGTCATGCGGCCCGTGCAGGGAGCGCTGCAAACGGCACAGGCAGCAAAGCGATGCTGCCTGTGCCTGCAATCTCCCCGCCCAGCGCCGCCTCCTAGCTAATTTATTCGCTGCCCTTGGCTCTGTGAAATTGAAGAGAAGCGCCGTAATCTCGCACAGGCGCACTGGCAGAGGCATCGAAGTGCGCATGCACCGTCTTCCTGGCCTCTGCCAGTGCGCCTGTGCGAAATTACGGCGCTTCTCTTCAATTTCACAGAGGCAAGTTCAGTGAATAAATTAGCTAGGAGGCGGCTCTGGGTGGGGGGGGATATCTGTGGACGACACTGAGGGGGATCTAGGGAGGGGGGTGGGAGGTCCTGGTGGGATGTTTGGGTGGGAGCTCTGGAAGGGGTGGGAGGTCCGATGGGTATGTGGGGGTGGGAGATCTGGGAGGGGGGGGCCATAAATTTTTTTGCTATGGGGCCCAGTCATTTCTAGCTACGCCCCTGGGCCTAGCATAGCGATCTCATGGGTGTCTAGATCCCTTAATATGTTTAAATTTGTTTAAACTCCAAGACAAGAATTGCTGTCTTTCCTTCCCATCTTTATTAAAGGAGTTTTCCCATCTTGCTATTTCATCCTCACCTGCAGCCGACTCTGCTGTCCACTAACTGGTTTCCTGCTTCTAAGGCTGGGCGGGCTTAGGCCATTTGAGTGAAGGCCTGCCACGCCTCTTTATGACATCACCCTCTCCGACGTCCACGCTGCCGCACGCCGCTGCGCATGCGCAATGGTGACGTCTTCCTGGCCGAGTATAGTACAGCGATGTGTGGCCCGGCCGAGGGAAGACAATATGTTCTGCGCAGGCGCGGCCCACTGATGCGGCACACAAGCGGTGGCCATATCTAGTGGTTACCAGAAGACAACAGTGGGGTAGGAGTGAACAAATTTTGCCAAGAGAGGTAGGGATTTGATAAAGGAACATAATTAGAAAAATGATCACAGGCACTTCAATAACAAATTAAAATATGATCAATGAGATGGGAATACCCCTTTAAGGCAGCAGATTATTTTTAGCGGATGTGTCTACTGATGCAATTCTGCTAGGAGAGCTATATGGTTGGGGTCCTGGAAGGTGGACCAGGGGTCCAAAGCTCTATTTCCTCTTCTATTTTGGCTCTTCCTTGGATGATATCCTGGAAAGAACTTATCATAAAAAGAAAAGTTTTCCAGTCCCTCATAAACCTTCCTTTTTCCCCCATTATATCTGGTGGAAAAAGCCAAACGGATGGTACAGAGTAATTTTGAGTCTAATAAAGTTGAACAGGTCTTTAACCCTTAGGATACCAGATTTTTTCGTTTTCATATTTTTCCACTGCCTTTCTGGAGCCATACATTTTTATTTTATTTTTCCGTTCACATATACTTATGAGAGCTTGTTTTTTGTGTGACAAGTTGCACTTTCTAATGCCTCCATTTAATATGGCATACAATGTAGATGGAAGCGGGAAAAAAATTCCAAATGGGGTGGAGAAAAACTAAAGTCCTCCGCAGTTTTATGTGTTTTTGTCCCTACGGTGTTCCCTATGCGGCAAAACTGACCTTTGCCCTTCATTCTCTGGGTCAGTGCAATTATGATTCCACATACAGTGATGAGCGAAAGGGTAACAATGTTTTGAACTTTTGACTTTCAGGCTCCATATCTCACCATCCACTGCAGCTTCGGACGTGAGACTCCCATCATTTTATAGACTATTATCTTGGCTATCTCATATATAAATTGGACTTGCAACTCATATCAGGGGGGCTGCAGAGGTGAAGGTGGGGATATGTCTGGGCTCAATTCCACTTTAAGGTGATTGGTAGATGCAACTCTTTCAACAGAGCAGGTCTGTAGTTTAATGGTACCTCTTCTGCCTGACATAGAGAAAGTGTGAAGTTCAAATTCTGATGACGACTTGTTTAATAATTTCTTTAGCAAAAGTCTATGTGCTTTAAGAGGGCCCCTTCCCCAACCCATATCTAACACAGTTTCATTAGTATTCACTGTGTTGAAGTGAATCCAAATGAGGCGGCTTTCCCTGCTTGGATCTGTGATGTTCCAGCTGGGAGGGGAAGAAGAGGCAGAGACCTGATGCTACAGACACTCCCCATGAGTCTTGCGCTGGGATGTAGGCATCTGACTTAGGCCTCTTGCACACGACCGTATGCCCTCCGAGACATACGGTCCGTGAGCGGGCCATACGTCCCGGCGCGGCATTGATCGTGCGCATGGGAGCACACAGCATCATAGATTACAATGATGCTGTGCACGTCGGGCCACCCGCGGGGCTATTGTCCCGCTCTTATAAGATCATATGGGCGGCCCGACGTGCACAGCATCATTGTACTCTATGATGCTGTGCACTCCCATGCGCACGATCAATGCCGCTCCGGGACCGCTCATGGACCGTATGTCTCGGAGGACATACGGTCATGTGCAAGAGGCCTTATAATGCAGTAAAGTTGACTGATGGTGTTATTTTTTTGTGTAACTAGAATATTCTTTTAAGACAGAGTGATAGTACTAGAGCCGTCAGTCACACAACTCAATTACTACTAGAGACGCCAGCGCGCATGGCAGCAGCATCCCGGAGCTCTCCATTTAGATGCCAATTTCTTATTTTTTACATAGTTTTTTCCTTAATTTTAAGCACAGCGAGCAACTGTATTCAGTTTGCTACAGCATACATAGCATATAGTGTGCAAGAGCTACTGGACATCGGAATGAAAGCTCCTGTTCCACCACCACCCCCTAATATCCCGGATGAGATTCTAAGGACATCGGTGCCCGAGTGGATATATATACCGTCGAAGCGACGGCACAGGAGGAGATGGGAGAGGAAGCAGAAGCTGGGCAAGAGGGGCGGCATTAATACTCGATTAAAGAACCCCCTAAACAAGCAAGCACTACCCAGCCTGTTCGTCGCAAATACCTACTCTATAGTGAACAAGATCGATGAGCTGAGACTGAGGATCTCGTCTGATACCACTTGCGCCTCGTTTTTCATCGAAACCTGGCTTAATACTAACATCCCGGACGAGGCTATTGAACTTGCGGATCGGACTGTTTATCGAATGGATCGAACTGCTGAGTCCGGTAAGAAGAAGGGAGGTGGAGTGTGTATTTATGTCAATAATGCTTGGTGTACCTCCACAGTCATTGCTGAACAATATTGCTCCGCTGATTTAGAACTTATGACACTTAAGTGTAGACCTGTAAAGAATAAATCAAGGCAACTGGACTTACTGTAGATTTCTTGAAAACGTTTCACTCGTTCTACCAACGAGCTTTCTCAATTCTAAGTGACTGTACAAGAATTCTCTGGGAATAAATATGTAACTGAATCAACATCTGGTAATTATACCCAGCATGGGGTCAGAGGTCATTATACCCAGCATGGGGTCAAAGGTGTTGACTTGATTCCATTATCCTAATTGGAGTCAGTAGGTGATAATGACCTCCCAGAAAAAGGTGTCAAGACAGCATTGTATGTGGCAGACAATAGATGTCTAACCCCCCCCCCCCCCGCCAAGCTTGGCTTCTCCATTTTTACGTAGATGGCCTCCTTCACACCTCATTTGTACCAATCGGCCTCCTTATCCAAAACACGTACTTGACTGTCTTCAAAAGTGTGACCTGTTTCTTTTAGATGTAAGTACACGGCTAAATCTTGACCAGAGGTTTTGGCTCTTCTATGCCGAGCCATACGCTGATGTAGTTGTTTTGTTTTCGCCGATATACAGTTCTGAGCATTCCTCAGTCCAGTGCAATGAGGAATGCTCAGAACTGTATATCGGCAAAACAAAACAACAACTACATCAGCGTATGGCTCAGCATAGAAGAGCCAAAACCTCTGGTCAAGATTCAGCCGTGTACTTACATCTAAAAGAAACAGGTCACACCTGTGAAGACAGTCAAGTACGTGTTTTGGATAAGGAGGCCGATTGGTACAAACGAGGTGTGAAGGAGGCCATCTACGTAAAAATGGAGAAGCCAAGCTTGAATGGAGGCGGGGGGGTTAGACATCTATTGTCTGCCACATACAATGCTGTCTTGACACCTTTTTCTGGGAGGTCATTATCACCTACTGACTCCAATTAGGATAATGGAATCAACACCTTTGACCCCATGCTGGGTATAATGACCTCTGACCCCATGCTGGGTATAATTACCAGATGTTGATTCAGTGACATATTTATTCCCAGATAATTCTTGTACAGTCACTCAGAATTGAGAAAGCTCGTTGGAAGAACGAGTGAAACGTTTTCACGAAATCTACAGTAAGTCCAGTTGCCTTGATTTATTCTTTACAGATATACCATGACCTGGATAAATGAGAACCTTCACAGGCTTAAGTGTAGACCGTTCTACTTACCGTAGTCTATATTTCTCCACAAGCTAATATTAAGCTGGCACTGTCCAAATTGCATGACATTACGAAGAGTCTGCAAAATTTCCATCCAGATGGAGTGTTCATCTTCGCGGGTGATTTTAACCAAGCCAATCTCAAAACTGTGCTCCCCAAATTTTACCAGTTTGTTAAATTCCCAACTAGGGGGAGAAATACATTAGACCGTGTTTACTGCAACATAGCAAATGCTTATACAGCATCCCCTGCCCCCCATCTTCAATAATTTCAAAACTAATAGACCACAGCACTCTTTCTGAAACTGGCAAAGATGGGTGCACGTCCGGATTATGTTCTGTAGCTCCACCTCAAGAACTGTAGATCTTGGCAGATCGGATCACATTTCTTTGTTTTTGGCTCCAGCATACAAACCTCTTATCGCCAGGATTAAGCCTACTTTGCATACAATCAGAGTTTGGCCTGAAGAAGCCACAATGAGACTACAGGATTGTTTTGAGGACACAGATTGGGATTTGTTTAAACAGGCAGCTACAAAGGAAAATCACACAGACCTAAACATCTATGTCTCCTCTGTCCTATCCTATATTAAATTTTGCATGGACAATGTCACTGATACCAAAATCATTCGGACCTTCCCAAATAGGAAACCATGGATAAACAGAAACGTCCAAAACCTTTTGAAGGCATGTGACATTGGTTTCCATAAGGGAGACCCAGAGGAGTACAAAACAGCCAGGTCCAATCTGAAGAGGGGCATTGAGGAGGCAAAGCACTGCTACAAAACACAAATAGAACATCATTTTACAAGCTCTGATTCCATGTGGCCGGGTATCAAGTCCATTACGAATTATAAGAGCAACACCTGTTCTATCAACACTTGAAAGTCTTTTTCTCTTGATGACCTAAATCATTTTTTTGCACGATTTTACAAAGACAATGAGCTGCCTATCATCAAATTAGCCCAGCAAGAGGCTCCATCATGTTCCCTGATGCTGAGGGCACATGAGGTAGAATGGGCCTTAAACCACATTAATCCCCGCAAAGCAGCTGGCCCTGATGAAGTTCCTGGAAAAGTCCTAAAAAACTGTGCTAAACAGCTGAAAACAGTGTTTACCAGTATGTTTAACAGCTCACTAGAGCCGGCCATTGTCCCCACTTGCCTGAAGTCCTCCACAATTGTCCCAATTCCAAAACAGGCCGGGGTGAAGACCTTAAGTGATTATCGCCGGGTGGCTCTCACTCCTATTGCTATGAAGTGCTTTGAACAACTTGTCCTAAGGCACATGAAGAGCAAGATCTGCACCTCCATGGACCAATACCAGTTTGCTTACAGAGCACATAGGTCAACTGAGGATGCTGTCTGACTTACCCTTCACACTGCGCTGTCACACTGGAGCAGAGAGACCGCTATGTGCGGATGCTGTTCATTGATTACAGCTCGGCCTTTAACACCATCCCTCCCAACAAGTTGGCAACAAAACTGAACAACTTCGGTCTCAGCTCAGACCTGTGCAACTGGATACTGGATTTTCTTACAAAAAAACCACAAATCGTACGCATGGGCAAGCCCTTCTCTTCCTCCGTAACTCTAAACCCTGGGGTACCGCAAGGCTGTGTGTGGAGCCCTCTGCTTTACTGCCTCTTCACAAATGACTGTAAACCTATTCACAATACCAATACCATTATACAATGTGCAGATGACACGACCGCGATAGGCCTGATCTCCAACAATGATGAAACGTCCTATAGGAAAGAGGTTGAGAACCTCGAGAGATGGAGTAAGAACAACAAGAAAACAAAGGAGCTAATTCTGGATTTTAGGAAGAAGAAACGAAATGGACACCATCCCATTAGCATTAATGGTGGAAACGTGGAGGTAGTTCAAAGTTTCTGATTTTTGGGAGTTCATATTAGTCAGGACCTGTCATGGGTAAAAAAACACAACAGAAATTACCAAAAAAAGGCCTTCAGAGGCTATATTTTCTGAGGAGTCTGAAGAAAGCACAACTCCCAAAACAGCTGCTAGTCAATTTTTACAGGTGCACCATAGAATTTGTTATCACATACTGCATTACAGTGGGGTCCTCCGGCTGCTCTTCTGAGGACAAGAAGACCCTCAAGCGCATCATCAGAATAGCTGGCAGAATCACTGGTACTCAGTTACCATCACTGGAGGACATCTTCACTGCTCGCTGCAGCAACAGGGCAAAAATTATCTGCGTGGATCCAACTCACCCAGGCCACAGCCTTTTCATTCCCCTACCCTCTGCTAGTTTTGTGCACTAAAATAGTACACCAATTGATACCTTCTGGCGCAAAGACATGACCTCAGCAGATAAATAAAGGGTCTTTATTGATGAGTGACAACGCGTTTCGGAGTCAGTACACTCTTTTTTCAAGTCTAAAGAATCACAAATTTAGAGGGGTTTTTTTGTACAAAAGGCAATAGAATGTATACACATAGTCATTATATTAAAAATAAAAATAAATGTATACGTAAAAATCTGTGCACACACAAAAGTAAAAAAATATGTGGTTGGGAGAGATTAATATTGTCCACGCATGTATAAAGATATATCATAAATGAGGAGAGAAATTAAATAATAGTATAAAGTGCATATAGATATGTGTATATATATGTGTGTGTGTGTACGGGTTTGTATATATACAGTACAGACCAAAAGTTTGGACACACCTTCTCATTCAAAGAGTTTTCTTTATTTTCATGACTTTGAAGGCATCAAAACTATGAATTAACACATGTGGAATTATATACATAACAAACAAGTGTGAAACAACTGAAAATATGTCATATTCTAGGTTCTTCAAAGTAGCCACCTTTTGCTTTGATTACTGCTTTGCACACTCTTGGCATTCTCTTGATGAGCTTCAAGAGGTAGTCCCCTGAAATGGTCTTCCAACAGTCTTGAAGGAGTTCCCAGAGATGCTTAGCACTTGTTGGCCCTTTTGCCTTCACTCTGCGGTCCAGCTCACCCCAAACCATCTCGATTGGGTTTAGGTCCGGTGACTGTGGAGGCCAGGTCATCTGGCGCAGCATCCCATCACTCTCCTTCAAGGTCAAATAGCCCTTACTTTCAAAGTTTTCCCAATTTTTCGGCTGACTGACTGACCTTCATTTCTTAAAGTAATGATGGCCACTCGTTTTTCTTTACTTAGCTGCTTTTTTCTTGCCATAATACAAATTCTAACAGTCTATTCAGTAGGACTTTCAGCTGTGTATCCACCTGACTTCTCCTCAACGCCACTGATGGTCCCAACCCCATTTATAAGGCAAGAAATCCCACTTATTAAACCTGACAGGGCACACCTGTGAAGTGAAAACCATTTCAGGGGACTACCTCTTGAAGCTCATCAAGAGAATGCCAAGAGTGTGCAAAGCAGTAATCAAAGCAAAAGGTGGCTACTTTGAAGAACCTAGAATATGACATATTTTCAGTTGTTTCACACTTGTTTGTTATGTATATAATTCCACATGTGTTAATTCATAGTTTTGATGCCTTCAGTGTGAATCTACAATTTTCATAGTCATGAAAATAAAGAAAACTCTTTGAATGAGAAGGTGTGTCCAAACTTTTGGTCTGTACTGTATGTGTATATGAGAGGATATATGAAAACACATATACACATGACGTGTACACACGCATACGTGACCGCATAAAAATTCACATATAAAATTAGAACCACTGTTGGTAATATAAAATAAACTAAAATACCATAAGTATAATACTATATACTACATACTAATATTGAATCACCTGTGGTCTCAATAAAAAAGGTACACTCCCACAGTATACTAGATGACACAGCAAATAAGGAGTGCATAACACACCGATATTAAGCAATTAAAATGAATTTTATTGATGTATCAATTGAAAATTAACATAATTTGTAATACATATGTATAAACAAGCAGGGACTTAACACAGTCATACATCACCCTGCTGTCAACCCTATCACAGTAATAATAATCAATATACCCCAATTGATCAGTGAAAAATGGAGACAGTATCCTAATCAATATGGTCGATCAGGGAGTATGAGGTATGTATACAAATATGTGCGTGCCCTACATGAATCAAGGCAACACTACCGGGGCTCAGAGCAGACAAGTCTAACAGCCAAGAGGTGCACAAAATGGTAGGGCAACATACTGGAATTGCTGGGGGTGACACCAGGGCAATGGCGGTCCTCGACGCGCGTTTCGCGTGTAGTACGCTTTCTCAGGAGGAGTTAATGGCCAGGGGAAAGGGGCAAGTTTAAAAAAGTGCCGCTTACCTATCATATGTCCGGATTTAGATCATGTGGTGTATCACATGACTATGTGTCACTAAGGCGGCGCATGGCCCATCCGCGCCCGCCAAGTCACATTACTTCCGCCCTTCCCCTGAGGCCAGCGACGGAGAGGGCGGTCACACAGCGATGATGCTGATCGCCGTCGCCACCGCCAGACCTACACTAGAGAGAAAGGGCGGAAGCGGACGCACGGGCCGAGCGGTCATGCGCACAAGTGACACAGGTAAATCACGGCTATGATCATGTCAAAGTTAACCTATGCCATTTCGATAAGTCTCTATGTATCCTATTTTCACAACATACATGTCCAATGCTGAGGCCCAATATACACTCACCTAAAGAATTATTAGGAACACCATACTAATACGGTGTTGGACCCCCTTTTGCCTTCAGAGCTGCCTTAATTCTACGTGGCATTGATTCAACAAGGTGCTGATAGCATTCTTTAGAAATGTTGGCCCATATTGATAGGATAGCATCTTGCAGTTGATGGAGATTTGAGGGATGCACATCCAGGGCACGAAGCTCCCGTTCCACCACATCCCAAAGATGCTCTACACTGCGTGCAGAATTATTAGGCAAATGAGTATTTTGACCACATCATCCTCTTTATGCATGTTGTCTTACTCCAAGCTGTATAGGCTCGAAAGCCTACTACCAATTAAGCATATTAGGTGATGTGCATCTCTGTAATGAGAAGGGGTGTGGTCTAATGACATCAACACCCTATATCAGGTGTGCATAATTATTAGGCAACTTCCTTTCCTTTGGCAAAATGGGTCAAAGGAAGGACTTGACAGGCTCAGAAAAGTCTAAAATAGTGAGATATCTTGCAGAGGGATGCAGCACTCTTAAAATTGCAAAGCTTCTGAAGCGTGATCATCGAACAATCAAGCGTTTCATTTAAAATAGTCAACAGGGTCGCAAGAAGCGCGTGGAAAAACCAAGGCGCAAAATAACTGCCCATGAACTGAGAAAAGTCAAGCGTGCAGCTGCCAAGATGCCACTTGCCACCAGTTTGGCCATATTTCAGAGCTGCAACATCACTGGAGTGCCCAAAAGCACAAGGTGTGCAATACTCAGAGACATGGCCAAGGTAAGAAAGGCTGAAAGACGACCACCACTGAACAAGACACACAAGCTGAAACGTCAAGACTGGGCCAAGAAATATCTCAAGACTTTTCTAAGGTTTTATGGACTGATGAAATGAGAGTGAGTCTTGATGGGCCAGATGGATGGGCCCGTGGCTGGATTGGTAAAGGGCAGAGAGCTCCAGTCCGACTCAGACGCCAGCAAGGTGGAGGTGGAGTACTGGTTTGGGCTGGTATCATCAAAGATGAGCTTGTGGGGCCTTTTCGGGTTGAGGATGGAGTCAAGCTCAACTCCCAGTCCTACTGCCAGTTTCTGGAAGACACCTTCTTCAAGCAGTGGTACAGGAAGAAGTCTGCATCCTTCAAGAAAAACATGATTTTCATGCAGGACAATGCTCCATCACACGCGTCCAAGTACTCCACAGCGTGGCTGGCAAGAAAGGGTATAAAAGAAGAAAATCTAATGACATGGCCTCCTTGTTCACCTGATCTGAACCCCATTGAGAACCTGTGGTCCATCATCAAATGTGAGATTTACAAGGAGGGAAAACAGTACACCTCTCTGAACAGTGTCTGGGAGGCTGTGGTTGCTGCTGCACGCAATGTTGATGGTGAACAGATCAAAACACTGACAGAATCCATGGATGGCAGGCTTTTGAGTGTCCTTGCAAAGAAAGGTGGCTATATTGGTCACTGATTTGTTTTTGTTTTGTTTTTGAATGTCAGAAATGTATATTTGTGAATGTTGAGATGTTATAATGGTTTCACTGGTAAAAATAAATAATTGAAATGGGTATATATTTGTTTTTTGTTAAGTTGCCTAATAATTATGCACAGTAATAGTCACCTGCACACACAGATATCCTCCTAAAATAGCTAAAACTAAAAACAAACTAAAAACTACTTCCAAAAATATTCAGCTTTGATATTAATGAGTTTTTTGGGTTCATTGAGAACATGGTTGTTGTTCAATAATAAAATTAATCCTCAAAAATACAACTTGCCTAATAATTCTGCACTCCCTGTATTGGGTTGAGATCTGGTGACTGTGGGGGCCATTTTAGTACAGTCAACTCATTGTCATGTTCAAGAAATCTATTTGAAATGATTCGAGCTTTGTGACATGGTGCATTATCCTGCTGGAAGTAGCCATCAGAGGATGGGTACATGGTGGTCATGAAGGGATGGACATGGTCAGAAACAATGCTCAGGTAGCCCGTGGCATTTAAACGATGCCCAATTGGCACTAAGGGGCCTAAAGTGTGTCCAGAAAACATCCCCCACACCATTACACCACCAACACCAGCCTGCACAGTGGTAACAAGGCATGATGGATACATGTTCTCATTCTGTTTACACCAAATTCGGACTCTATCATTTGAATGTCTCAACAGAAATCGAGACTCATCAGACCAGGCAACATTTTTCCAGTCTTCAACAGTCCAATTTTGGTGAGCTCGTGCAAATTGTAGCCTCTTTTTCCTATTTGTAGTGGAGATGAGTGGTACCCGGTGGGGTCTTCTGCTGTTGTAGCCCATCCGCCTCAAGGTTGTGCGTGTTGTGGCTTCACAAATGCTTGAATTAGTCGGCCCATTCTCCTCTGACCTCTAGCATCCACAAGGCATTTTTGCCCACAGGACTGCCGCATACTGGATGTTTTTCCCTTTTCACACCATTCTTTGTAAACCCTAGAAATGGTTGTGCGTGAAAATCCCAGTAACTGAGCAGATTGTGAAATACTCAGACCGGCCCGTCTGGTACCAACAACCATGCCACGCTCAAAATTGCTTAAATCACCTTTCTTTCCCATTCTGACCTTCAGTTTGGAGTTCAGGAGATTGTCTTGACCAGGAGCACCCCCCTAAATGCATTGAAGCAACTGCCATGTGATTGGTTGACTAGATAATTGCATTAATGAGAAATAGAACAGGTGTTCCTAATAATTCTTTAGGTGAGTGTATAGCCAACAATTTTTTATCAACATCAGTTAAAAGTAACATACCTATTTTTATCAAAATACAATAAAAAAGTGCAAATACGATTGTGTCGAGAATAGATAATAAATAGTAGATAATCAATAGTTAATAAAGTGACTAAACATTATTATTCATAATTTATAAATGGTGGATACAGTGATATATTATATAAATAATAAAATAACAGTATTAATCAAAATCTGTGATAAACGTATATCCCTAATAGTACCAATTACATATATCACCAGTTTAATGCATAATTAAAAAGTACATGATATAATGAAAAGCCCAAATATAATTCAAATGTGTAATAATAAATAGTATCACATAAAAAATGGTTTTACCAAACATGGTTTATCCAGGCATTTCCTCCAAGTCCATAATAAAGACCCGACAAACCTTTCTATAACTCCAATTGAACAAATTCCAGCTACCCACTCAAACCGGTTTCAGAAATTGAGACGGAAAGAAATGTTTTGGATTTTTAAGATGCAAACTATAGAACCTTATGGTCTAAACGAATCACTGGAGAGCAATTGTTTCTGACCAGTCCTCTCTCAACTACTGGTCCTGGGATATGTCCTTTCCCTCACCAGCCCACTCCCAGATCAGCCACTAGAGCTTGCAATTTACACTATGTATGGCCCTGCCATCACCACACATTATGTTTCCTCGATACTGTCCCTACTGTCACGTGCCATTTATTCATTTTGCCTACATCTCTTGTCGATGGTACCCTTCACAAAGTTCCTTTCCCTCTCCCCCCACCACTCATATCGGCCAATCCACTCACCTACCGGCTACATCTCACTGGCTCATCCTCTGATCTGCCTCTTTTTACTGTTCCCCTCTCTCCTCCAATTTTTCCCCCCTTCCCTCCCTCTACCTGTCACCACTTCACCTGTTCAATATCAACGTTCTCCCATTTCAATTGTTTGTACACCATCAGTCCTTGGGTGTATAAATTCATTATATCACTCTCTTCCCCTATCATCATATTCATATCTGCCCAATATTCCCTGCCATATAATCTAGCCATCCCTTTGGTCTCCATTCACCCCCACACCATTCCCCATCAATCCGTCTCGCCATCTGGTTGTCACTATGCCCGGTGGTCTCCCTGTGAGCGTTCGCTGTTCAGGGAGCCTGTACTGAACATGGCGCTCGGCACATGCGCTGTTCACAATGACAGCTCCGGTCCGACGGACCGAGCAGCTGTCAATCCCAGACTCCGCCCCCTTTCCTTCCTGCTCTTCTAAGCGCGCTTTTCAGCAGGCGTGCAAGGCCGCGCTTAATGCCCCAGCACGGACCCCACAGGTAATACCAGCAGCCATGGTTCTCTACATCTTCCCATTTCCTCATGTTAGCTTTGTAATTTTTGCATTATGTCACCACATCAGCAATTGCTCTGGGCCCACACCCCTGTTATGCCACTCCAGCAGTATAGTATATCATATTTTATATTACTTTATTCGGGTCCACACTATCGATATATGTTCCCCATGAATTTAATTATTTATTTATTCTCCTAAAACCCCATTGTAGGATTTTATTTTAAAATATGGTCCACAAATGATCTCTCTGTCTTCTGACCTTTAAAATGGTGGCCACCCTTTCAACAGATTTTTTGAATTCGATTAGTTTTGATTCCCTCATCTCTGCAAATGGGGGGGGGGGGGGGAATCAGGACTGCTGCTATTAATTAAATACTGATTGGTTCTGTCCCCTGTAATTGTTATATCACCTTCTATATGTAGTGAGGGATTGTTAGATAACAAGTATATATACAAACCTCTCATTGTGCTGAGAAGGCTGCATTCCTGAGTGATTATCTCACATGCGTACTGGACATCTTTAGGAGAAGGGGCTGAAAGGTATAAACCTTGTGCACAAGGATAAATAAGTGGAACTCTACCAAGAACATCGTCCAGGTAGGATGTTGTAGGTCAATATCTCTTTCTTGTATCACCTTGGGTGTCAGCCATATGCTACGACGTGGTGACAGGAATTTCGCCCATTGTGTTGCATGCCAGTGATTGTTATTTACTTTTACTACTTTAAATGTGATTTGTCTGTTTTACAGTTTTTATCACGTTTAGTATATTTATTCACTTAGCCTGCTTAAGCCAATTTATTCTCAAATCGTCAAATTGAAGTTAAAACAGCTACTTTCCCTTGAAGTAAGCATCTTATTAAAATTACTTCAAGCACACAGTGAATTCTGAACGAGGTAAGAAAGAACCCTAAGCTAACAGCAAAATACCACCAGAAGACCCTACAAACTGTTTGTGTACACGATAAAAAAAAAAAAAAAAAAAAAGAACCAGAACTGGACTGGTTTTCTTGAAAGGAAATCAAGGAAACCAATACTGTTTAAAACATTTAACATAGAAACATAGAATGTGTCGGCAGATAAGAACCATTTGGCCCATCTAGTCTGCCCAATATATCTGAATCCTATGAATAGTCCCTGGCCCTATCTTATATGAAGGATAGCCTTATGCCTATCCCATGCATGCTTAAACACCTTCACTGTATTTGCAGCTACCACTTCTGCAGGAAGGCTATTCCATGCATCCACTACTCTCTCAGTAAAGTAATACTTCCTTATATTACTTTTAAACCTTTGCCCCTCTAATTTAAAACTGTGTCCTCTTGTGGTAGTTTTTCTTCTTTTAAATATGCTCTCCTCCTTTACCGAGTTGATTCCCTTTATGTATTTAAAAGTTTCTATCATATCCCCTCTGTCTCTTCTTTCTTCCAAGCTATACATGTTAAGGTCCTTTAACCTTTCCTGGTAAGTTTTATCCTGCAATCCATGTACTTGTTTAGTAGCTCTTCTCTGAACTCTCTCTAGAGTATCTATATCCTTCTGGAGATATGGCCTCCAGTACTGCGCACAATACTCCAAGTGAGGTCTCACCAGTGTTCTGTACAGCGGCATAAGCACTTCACTCTTTCTACTGCTTATACCTCTCCCTATACATCCAAGCATTCTGCTGGCATTTCGTGCTGCTCTATTACATTGTCTTCCCACCTTTAAGTCTTCTGAAATAATTACTCCTAAATCCCTTTCCTCAGATACTGAGGTCAGGACTGTGTCGAATATTCTATATTCTGCCCTTGGGTTTTTACGCCCCAGGTGCATTATCTTGCACTTATCCACATTAAATTTCAGTTGCCAGAGTTCTGACCATTCTTCTAGTTTTCCTAAATCCTTTTCCATTTGGCGTTTCCCTCCAGGAACATCAACCCTGTTACATATCTTTGTGTCATCAGCAAAAAGACAAACCTTACCATCGAGGCCTTTTGCAATATCACTTATGAAGATATTAAACAAAATTGGTCCCAGTACAGATCCCTGTGGAACCCCACTGGTAACATGACCTTGTTTTGAATGTTCTCCATTGACTACAACCCTCTGCTGTCTGTCACTCAGCCACTGCCTAATCCACTAAACAATATGGGAGTCCATGCTCAATGACTGCAGTTTATTGATAAGTCTTCTATGTGGGACAGTGTCAAAAGCCTTACTAAAATCTAGATATGCGATGTCTACTGCACCTCCACCGTCTATTATTTTAGTCACCCAGTCAAAAAAATCTATAAGATTTGTTTGACATGATCTCCCTGAAGTAAACCCATGTTGTTTTTCATCTTGCAATCCATGGGATTTTAGATGTTCCACAATCCTATCCTTTAATAGGGTTTCCATTAATTTGCCTACTATTGATGTCAGACTCACTGGTCTATAGTTGCTCGATTCCTCCCTACTACCTTTCTTGTGAATGGGCACGACATTTGCCAATTTCCAATCTTCCGGGACGACTCCTGTTACTAATGATTGGTTAAATAAATCTGTTAACGGTTTTGCCAGCTCACCACTAAGCTCTTTTAATAATTTTGGGTGTATCTCATCAGGCCCCTGTGACTTATTTGTCTTCACCTTAGACAGCAAACTTAGAACATCTTCCTCTGTAAAGATACATGCATCAAACGATTTATTAGTCATCCTTTCTAGTGGAGGTCCTTCTCCTTTTTCTTTTGTAAAAACTGAACAGAAGTATTCATTAAAATGAATATTGTTATCTGTTTTCCCAAGACCACCTGAATGTTCCACATTCAAAAACTGGAACTTTTTAACACAAATTTACAATGGTATTTTTGGAATAAAAGGAGCACTTCACACCAACACACTGCTGTGAACCATGGTAGATGGGACATTATGTTTTGATATTGCTTTTATCCCCTTAGGGCTCATGCACATGACTGTGTGCTGGCCGGGCCCATGTTGTGGACTGCAAATTGCTGTCCGTAATGCACGGGCACTAACCGCTAGGCAGCCGCATGCGGATCGCGGACCCATTCACTTGAATGGGGTCTGCGATCCGCATCCGACGGTCCGCACCGCAAAAAAGTAGTGCATGCACTACTTTTTTGCGGTGCGGAGGCACGACCAGAAACACCACGGAAGCGCTCCATAGTGTTTCCGTGGGATTCTGATCCGTGATTCCATTCCGCATCTCCGTGATTGTGGACCCTGAATGCACACGGCCGGTGCCCCGTGTATTGCGGACCCACCGTATGCGGGCCGCAATACAACTACGACCAGCACACGGTCATGTGCATGAGTCCGAAGGGGGAGGTCCCCATCCTTTTGTATGTTGTTAGCCACATTCAGTGATGGTCGGGAGCAGCAGGGAATTCAAAAATAGAGGAGAGAAATTTTGAATGTGGAGAAACAAAAAAACATGAAATTGCAAACATTTGCTGATATAATTATTTTAGTGTGAACTTTTACACTAGTATTATACCATCCAAAATGGCACGGTTTGGTGGTAAATCTTGGATAGGTCTGCAACAATGTCAATTGCCAGAACATACGGTCATAACTCCCATGGTGGGCTACCACAGCAGGGGTCCGGGTGCCACATGTGGTTCCCAAGCCACTGGTTGGGGACCACTGCCCTAAGGTCACGACACCTTGTGATCACTGAGGGAATAATGAATTCTAAGATAAATTAACAATGTAATGTAAGGACAGTAAAGAATGTTTTGAAGAAGAGTGTTTTGGAATTTCCAAGTCCTAGCTTCAATAATCCACATTTCCTCCCAGCAGTGTGAATTTTTACATAACATGTTCAGTTTAAGAACTGATAGCGTGTTAGTAGTTTAGTGATAACGTGCTTGTCTGAAATTGTAACTCTGATAACAATCGGATCACATTTTTTTAGTAATCAATGCTGAAATCCAGATAGTTCCACTTACTTTTTCTTTGAACTTTCTGTCCTTTGATCACGTGTCCTCTTCATGTTAGAATTATATTGGGCGAGATGCGGAATGTTTCATCAGAATTTTTCCAAATGCTCTTTTCACTTCGTTATTCCTCAGGCTATAGATCAGTGGGTTTAATACGGGTGTAATAGCTCCATAGATGATAGAAACATATTTTAAGTTCGCTAAAAAAGTTTTCTTCTGTCCTATGTATGTGGTCATACTTGTCCCATAAAACATAAAAACCACGGTCAGGTGGGAGGCGCAGGTGGAAAAGGTTTTCGATCTGCCTTCTGACGATTTGATTTTTAGTATCGATATAATGATACAAATGTAAGAGACGACGATGATCGCAAAAGGTAAGAACTGAACAAATATACTGATAATGAATATCTGAAATTTATAAGTGACAACGTCTCCGCACGACATCTGAAGCATTTCTAAAAGCTCACAAGAAAGATGGTCTATCCTGTTCCCTCTGCAGAATATCATGGGTCTCAGGATGGTCGAGACTATACAGAGAAAGAAGCTTACTGACCAAATCATAGCCGTGAAGTATCTGCAGACCCTCCAACTCATGATGGTGGTGTAATATAAGGGGAAGCATATGGCGATATACCGATCGTAGGCCATCACAGCTAGTAATATGCATTCAGCGCCTCCTAGAAACACGCTGAGATTCATTTGTATCATGCATCCAATGTAGGAAATCTTTCGAGTTTTAGAAAAAATATCAACCAAAACTTTTGGCATAGAGCACGATGTAAAACACAAATCAATAAAAGAGAGATTACAGAGGAAATAATACATAGCGGTGTGCAGCTGAGGACTGACGATGACGGTGAAGATCAGGAACCCATTTCCCAGGATGGTCAGTATGTAAATGATTAAGAACAGAATGAACTGTAATATGCATATCCAGAGGGTTTGGGTAAAACCGACGAGAACAAATTCAATAACCAAGGTTTGGTTTACGAGATCGCCGTTAAACTGACCAGTTAGACTTCTGTCATCCTGTAAGACACAAAGGGGTGTCACTGGTACCAGAATATGAGAAGATTATTTCAGTTTTAGATTAAGTCAATTGAAGATGCTTTTGACTCCAAGGCCACCACTAATTCAGCATGATCTACAGACGTCTTAAAGGGAATGTGTCATCAGAAAATAGCCTATTATTTAAATCACATTTTTATGTTTAATATATTTTTAAAGAATCTTTGGTGATTTAATTTTTTTTATTTTTTTTCCATGTCAATATCTATATTTAAACAAAAAACATAAAATCCTGCAGTTTTCACATTGGCCACTAAGCCTAATAATAGGCGCCACTTCTTGGTCTGTACAGATCACTTTACTGCAGTTACCTGCTTATCTGTACACAGAGGAGATATCATAAGAAGGATTAAAATGACAGATAAGACAGGATCCACCATTCACAATAGGTGACTGTCAAAGCTGATCTATTCTTTCCTTGTACAATGACCTCTGCGCAGGTCACAGAGCATGCCTAGAAAACTCTCCCATAGAAGTACATAGAGGTCCCCTTCTGACCATTGTGTCCATGGGGCTGCAATAAAGCAATTTTCTTAATGCTTTCTAAATGCTGTTAAGAACAGCTGAGGCAAGATGGAGATGTGTTTCTATCTGGTTTTAAATGGGAGATAAAATTTTTGGTGACACATTTCCTTTAAGACAAGAAGAAGGAAAAGATCAGCTCACCATCTTACGTACAATGTAGCTGGGTCTCGCTGAATGTGCACAGGTGTGCGGACAACACCAGGCCGGTTCCTGGGTAGATTATGGATAAAAAGCATAAAAAATCCAGCATCGATGATAAAAGTGAGCTGCAAAGGGGTTGTCTCCCCTCATACATAGGTGGCATATCGCCAGGACCTGCATCTGGAACCTGCACTAGGGATGAGTGGACCCGTGGTTGTTCAGGTTCGCCGGTCAATGGGGACCCGAACTTTGGTGCACTAAAATGGCTGTAAAATAGTCATAGTAAGGGCTAGAGGGCTACAAAAGGAAGCAAAATGTGGGTAAGAGCATGACAATTGCCCTGCAAACAAATGTGGATAGGGAAATAACTTCTTTACTACCAAATTCAGCACATGCGCCAGGCAAGGGATGTGCGTCAAACCGGCTAGACCCAGAGCTGCTACTAGATTTCGCCCATTATCGCACACCACCAGGCCGGGCTTGAGGCTGACTGGCACAAACCACTCACCGGTCTGTTGTTCTATTCCCATCCACAGCTCCTGCACGGTGTGGGGTTTCTCCCCCAAACAGATGAGTTTCAAAACTGCCTGCTGTCGTTTACCCCTGGCTGTGCTGAAGTTGGTGGTGAAGGTGTTACGCTGACCAGATGAGGAGGTGGTAGAGGAGGAAGCGAAGTAGGAGTAGGAGGCAACGAGTAATGTCCTGCAATCCTCGGTGGCGAAAGGACATGCGCAAAACTGCTATCCGCCTCAGGCCCAGCCGCCACTGCATTTACTCAGTGTGCAGTTAGGGAGATATAACGTCCCTTCCTGTGCTTACTGGTCCACGTATCGGTTATGTGGACCTTGCCACAGATGGAGTTGCGCAGTGCACACCTGATTTTGTCCGCCATTTGGTTGTGCAGGGCAGGGATGGCTCGCCTGGAAAAGTAGTGGCGGCTGGGAACCATGTACTGTGGTACAGCCACAGCATTTTAAAGAACAGGAATTTTTTAAATGCTGGCATTCAGGGCCAGGGATCGCGGCTGGGCAGGGGGGGGGGGGTACTTCCTCTTTCTCTCCAGTGTTTGGGAGATGGACAGCTGAACGCTTCCATGGGACATTGTGGAGATGCTTTGTGACGGTGGTGGAGGTGGTGGTATTGCTGCTACATCCTCTGTCATTCCAGAGGTGGATGAAGAGGCCGAGACTGCAGCAGAAGAACGATCAGGAGGAGCCTGAGATCTTTCTTGGTTTTTGAGGTGCCTACTCCACTGCAGCTCGTGCTTTGTACTTAGATGCCTGGTCATGCAGGCTGTGCTCAGGTTGAGAACGTTTATGCCTCGCTTCAGGCTCTGATTGCACAGCGTGCAAACCACTCGTATCTTGTCTGTCACGGAACCATGAACCAGACGTACAACAAGAGATAAGTGAAAATAAGAAGGCTTTATTGAAAATAAAGCTGTAAAGCAAAGTCCAAACGGATGGTGAAACCGAGCAGAGTCTTTGCGAAGCCAGAGGTCAGGAACCAGAAGGGTAGTCAGACGAAGCCAGGATCAGGAACCAGCAGGGTAGTCAGACGAAGCCAGGATCAGGAACCAGCAGGGTAGTCAGACGAAGCCAGGATCAGGAACCAGAAGCAGCAGCAGTCTTAGAAGCATGTGAACACAAGAGGACCAAGCAAGGAACTGAAGCCACAGACCTCCTATATATATGAGCTAGGCATCCAGCTCCTCCCAGTGGGAAGGAGGAGCCGCAGGGTGGAAGGCTACAAGAAACCCAGAAACCAAGATGGCCGCCAGCACATGTCAAACGAAGGAGAACAGCAAGAAGGTAAGACCATGACAGTACCTCCCCCTCAAGGGCCCCTCCTCCGCTGAGCACAAAACGGTTTCTGAGGGAAGCGTGCGTGGAAGGCTCGGAGCAAGGCAGGAGCATGGACATCTGCGGAGGGAACCCAGGAACGCTCCTCTGGACCATAACCACGCCAATGGACCAAAAACTGCAACCGACCGCGGACCAGGCGTGAGTCCAGGATATTGCTCACCTCATATTCCTCACGATTGCCCACTTGGACCGGACGAGGCCGAGGAACCGAGGAAGTGAAACGATTACACACCAGTGGCTTCAACAGGGAGACATGAAACACGTTGGAGATCCGCATGCCAGGAGGAAGCGCAAGGGCATAGGCTACCGGGTTTACCCTGCGAAGCACTCGGAAGGGACCAACAAAGCGAGGCGCCAGCTTGGGAGTGGGCACTCGAAGGTTGAGGTTGCGGGTGGACAACCATACACGGTCTCCGACCTGGTAGGAAGGAGCAGGCGCTCGTCTGCGATCAGCCTGGAGTCTCTGGCGCTGCGCAGGGACCTCAAGGGACTTCTGGATCTGTACCCAAGAAGCACGTAGGACGGAAAGGTGATCCTCCACAGCCGGAATATCCTGGGGAGAGAATACCTCCGGTAACATGGCAGGTTGGAACCCATAATTGGCCATGAAGGGAGACGTCCCAGAGGAAGAGTTCACCGCCGTGTTCCTGGCAAACTCAGCCCAAGGCAGGAGGTCAACCCAATTGTCTTGGTGATCGGAGACATAGCAACGAAGGAATTGCTCCAAGGCCTGATTGGATCGTTCTGCGGCCCCATTGGACTGAGGGTGGTAGGCCGAGGAGAAGGAGAGATGAATCCCCAACTGGGAGCAAAAGGCGCGCCAGAACCTGGACACAAACTGACTCCCCCGATCCGACACAATCTCCTTGGGCAAACCGTGCAACCGGAAGACCTCCCTGGCAAAAATCGTGGCCAACTCTTGTGCAGAGGGTAACTTCTTGAGAGGAACACAGTGGCACATTTTGGAAAACCGATCCACAATCATGAGAATGACCGTATGGCCTCGGGATGCAGGGAGGTCCACAATGAAATCCATCCCCAGGTGTGACCATGGGCGCTCCCCGGTGGCTATGGGTTGCAGAAGGCCCAACGGAAGGTGCCGAGGGGACTTACTCTGGGCACAAACGGAGCATGCCGCTACATATGCGGCGATGTCGGAACGTAGGGAAGGCCACCAGAACAGACGTGAAACAGCCCAGGACAGCTGATTCTTTCCAGGATGCCCCGCGGTCTTGGAGTTATGGTAGGTTCGCAACAACCGAGTGCGCAACTCCTCAGGCACAAAACATCTGCCGTTGGGTCTCCCAGAGGGAGCACCAGATTGAGCCGCCAAAATCTGCTCACCCAGGGGAGAGGTCAGGCTGGTGCGAATGGCGGCCAGGATCTGATTCGGAGGTATGACCGAAGTCGGAATCGACTCCTCCCTGGACAGCTCGGAGTACTGCCGTGATAAGGCATCCGCCCTGATGTTCTTTGAACCGGGTAGGTAGGAGACCACGTAATTAAAACGTGACAAGAACAGAGCCCATCTGGCCTGACGTGGTGTCAATCTCTTGGCCTCAGAAAGGTAGGTCAGATTCTTGTGGTCCGTCAGGATGAGAACCGGAACCACCGAACCCTCGAGCAAGTGCCTCCATTCTTTAAGGGCCTGCACGATGGCCAATAACTCCCTGTCACCAATCTGATAGTTGCACTCCGCGGAAGACAGTTTCCGGGAGTAAAACCCACAAGGAAGCAGAGGACCCTCTGGTGTTCTACGCTGAGACAGAAGGGCGCCTACTCCCGTCTCAGACGCGTCCACCTCGAGGACAAAGGGCAACCCAGGGTTGGGATGCGACAGAATCGGAGCCGACACAAAGGCGGACTTTAGGGCCTCAAAAGCTCGGATGGCCTCAAGCGGCCAGACCTGGGAATTACTGCCCTTCCTGGTCAGATCCGTGAGAGGCTTGGCCAGCATGGAAAAGTCCCTGATGAACTTCCGATAATAATTGGCGAAGCCCAAAAAGCGCTGCAGGGAACGAAGACCACTGGGCTGGGGCCACTGTAAGACAGCCGAAACCTTCTCAGGATCCATGGAGAACCCCTCAGCGGAAATGATGTAACCTAAGAAGGTTACCTGGGATCGGTGAAATTCGCATTTCTCAAGCTTACCGAACAGCTTGTTCTCTCGTAACCGTTGCAACACTCGTCTGACATCCAGAATGTGGGCCTCCATGGATTCAGAATATACCAAGATGTCATCCAAATAGACCACCACACACTGCTGCAACAGGTCACGGAAAACATCGTTGATGAATTCCTGAAAGACTGCGGGCGCATTGCACAACCCAAAGGGCATAACCAAGGATTCGTAATGACCGGTCCTGGTGTTAAACGCGGTCTTCCACTCATCGCCCGCCTTGATCCTTACCAGGTTATATGCCGCCCTCAGGTCGAGTTTGGTAAAGACCGTGGCCCCTTTAAGGCGATCGAACAGCTCGGAAATCAAGGGTATCGAGTAAGCGTTCTTGATCGTGATGCGATTGAGACCCCTGTAATCGATGCAAGGCCTCAACTCACCGCCCTTCTTTTTCACAAAGAAAAATCCAGCCCCTGCCGGGGACGAAGATTTGCGAATGTGTCCGCGTGAAAGCGCCTCCCTCACGTACTCCTCCATGGCCTCATTCTCCGCTACCGACAGTGGATAGACTTTGCCACGAGGAGGAACGGCACCAGATTGTAACTCTATGGCACAATCGTATGGGCGGTGCGGAGGTAGGGCAACCGCGCGCACCTTATCGAATACATCCCAGTACTCCTCGTATTCAGGAGGCAACAGAGAGTCCGAGGAAGTACACAGCAACTTGACAGACCCATGGATGCAACTAGCCCCACACTGCGGTGACCACGAGAGGATCTCGACCGATCTCCAATCGAAAGTCGGATTATGCTTCTGGAGCCAGGGGTACCCCAAGACCACCGAGTAGTGTGGAGACGAAATAACCTGGAGGCAGACCGACTCTCTGTGAACGGCACCAATGGCTATCCCCACTGGAAGGGTCTCATGAGTCACGTGTGGCGGCAGAAGGGGTCTGCCGTCTATCGCCTCAAGAGCCAGTGGGGAACCTCGAGCCTGCAGAGGAATGGAATTGGCGGCAGCGAACACACTATCAATGAACAAACCACCAGCACCAGAGTCCACCAACGCCTGGGTCGTCACCGAGCCCCCGACCCAGGAGAGGACAACAGTGATCAGTGGTTTGTCAACACGGGAAACCGGGGACGAGGAGACTCCACCCAAGATCTGCCCCCGACAGGATCTCAGGTACGAGCGTTTTCCCGGACGGTTCGGACATGCCAACCGAAAATGCCCACCGAGACCACAGTACATGCATCGGCCCTCGCGTCTCCGGAGTGCCCTCTCCCCCTCGGACAGGCGAGCAAACCCCAGCTGCATGGGTTCACTCCAGACAAGTCATCCCCAGGAGGCGTGGGAGGAGAGAGAGGCACGGGTGGGACAGCAAATGTAGGCACCAATCTGTTAGAAGACCTCCGCAGGTTCTCCTTAAAGGAAGGTCTCTCCCTGAGTCTGGTGTCAATCAAAATCAGGAAAGAAATAAGAGACTCGAGCTCAACTGGTAGGTCCTTAGCTGCAACCTCATCCTTCAAGGCATCCGAGAGACCATGAGAGAAAGCAGCGACCAGAGCCTCATTATTCCAGCCCACCTCTGCTGCCAGGGTACGAAACTCAATGGCGTATTCAGCTACGGATCGTGAACCCTGTCTGATGGACATAAGGAGCTTCGCAGCAGAGGCAGCACGAGCCGGCACATCGAATACCTTCCGAAGAGAAGCAACAAAACCGGAAAACTCGGCAACCACCGGATTGTTGTTCTCCCATAAAGGGCTGGCCCAGGCCAAGGCCTTGTCCGAGAGCAGCGAGATCAAGAAGCCCACCTTTGATCTCTCAGTGGGAAAGGCATGTGGCAGCAACTCGAAATAAATGCCCACCTGGTTAAGGAAACCTCGGCACTGAGTTGGCTCTCCCCCAAAGCGCTGTGGAAGAGGGGCAGAACCGGTCATACCCCGAAACACCGCAGGCGCAACAACAGGTGTCGGGGTAGACTCTGGCGCAACAACCGGAGCGGCAGTAGGAGCGAGCCCAGGAGCGACAACCGACCCATCGGCAACGGGAGCGAAATGAGCCGTGCGTTCAAGCAGGGTTTGCAACGCCACAGCGAACCGACCCAACAGGTGATCCTGCTGATCAAGTCTGGCAACCAGCGTGGGTAGCGAGGATGGCCCTGTACCGTCAGAATTCATGGCTTGGTCCTAATGTCACGGAACCATGAACCAGACGTACAACAAGAGATGAGTGAAAATAAGAAGGCTTTATTGAAAATAAAGCTGTAAAGCAAAGTCCAAACGGATGGTGAAACCGAGCAGAGTCTTTGCGAAGCCAGAGGTCAGGAACCAGAAGGGTAGTCAGACGAAGCCAGGATCAGGAACCAGCAGGGTAGTCAGACGAAGCCAGGATCAGGAACCAGCAGGGTAGTCAGACGAAGCCAGGATCAGGAACCAGAAGCAGCAGCAGTCTTAGAAGCATGTGAACACAAGAGGACCAAGCAAGGAACTGAAGCCACAGACCTCCTATATATATGAGCTAGGCATCCAGCTCCTCCCAGTGGGAAGGAGGAGCCGCAGGGTGGAAGGCTACAAGAAACCCAGAAACCAAGATAGCCGCCAGCACATGTCAAACGAAGGAGAACAGCAAGAAGGTAAGACCATGACATTGTCATCAGCACATTGTCTGAAGAACTGCCACGCCAGGGAACTCCTTGGAGCTGGCTTTGGTGTGCTCGGTCCCTTGCTGTGGTGGGCAGTAGCAGGCATACTGTCTAGGGGACGGCCACTCCGCTTTTGCACCCTGCTCCCTCTTCTGCTGTGCTGGTGGCTCTGTGCGACAACCGCCTCTTCCTCCGAACTTCATAGGTCACTCACATGACCTTGATTCCTTGTGGGGTCGAGGACCTCATCGTCCTCCACATCATCTTCCACCCAGTCTTCACCCCAGCCCTCCTTGTCGGTCTGCACACTTTCGAAAGCCCCAGCAGTTGGCACCTGTGTTTCGTCATCATCTGAAACGTGCTGCGGTGGTCCTCCCATGTCCTCATCTTGAAACATAAGTGGTTGGGCATCGGTGCACTCAATCTCTTCCACTTCTGGGGCAGGGCTAGGTGGATGGCCCTGGGAAACCCTGCTAACAGAGTCATCAAAAAGCAGAAGAGACTGCTGCATGACTTGGGGCTCAGACTGCTTGGCTGATTTGCAAGGGGGTGAGGTGAAAGACAGATGCCCATGGGCTGCAGGTGCCAACTCTGCGGTTTCAGCAGGAGACCGGGTGGAAGACAATGTGAAGGAACCTCTAGGCACTGTCAGCAACCCAATCTACTACTGCCTCTACTTGTTCAGGTCTCACCATTCGTAGAGCGGTATTCGGGCCTACAAAATAACGCTGAACGTTCTGTTGCCTACCGCACCTGAAGGTTTTTTACTTGGGCGTGTAGCTGGCACAGATCAACCACGTCCTCTCCCTGCAGCAGGAGCTCCATCAACACCAGCAGTACCACGACCAGGGCCACGTCCCTTATTTGACGCTCTCCTCATTCTTTGAGGTCACCCACCGAACTAACAGACAGAATATTTATATTAATTTCCCTGTCACGGATGCAGTGCAGGTGTACCTCACACCAAAAATGGGTATATGTCACCCACCGAAACTAACAGACGGATTAACTATTATATTTCTGTGTCAGGGGTACAAGGAAGGTCACCCACAGAATAAATAGCCAGGGGGGCGGAGATTGCGCTCAAGGAGAGCGGATGCAGATCTGAGGAGCTCCTAGCAGACTGCTGCAAAGCGACCAACAAAACTACAATTGCCCAGAGAAAGTCGACCTGAGAAGGGCATAGAAAGAAAGAGCAAAAATTAAGAACGAAATTGGCCAAGCAAAAACCTAATTCAGACCTCATTGAAAGCTATATACAAAATCCATCAGCACATCAAGAAAAGAATATATGTACTGAGTTATCATCATCAGAATCTTACTCTCTAGACAATAGCCCTGTAAAGCAAAAGGCAAAATGGAGTGATGAAGAACAAGACATACAAACCGATATCCCTAACCCAGCGGACACAGATAAAGCAACTGATCCAGACGAACTCCTTGGTGCATTACCATCTACTGAAAAGTCAGCGTCAGAAGCTTTCATAAAAGAATCCTTAATGCTACTAAGAAAGTCCTTTCTACAAGACATCTCACAAGTGATCTCTCCTATCAACACAAAACTCAAAGATACAACAAAAAGAGTTTCTCACATAGAATCAAAAATGTCTGAATATTGCACCGTACAAAATACAATTGCAGACCAAGTAAACGACCATACAGACGAAATAAGCCAACTGAAACTCAAGATTGCAGATCTAGACGATAGGAGCAGAAGAAATAACCTCAAATTTCGTGGAATACCTGAAAGTATATCTAATAACAATCTCTCCTGCTTCTTAAAAGAGTTTATAAAAAAGCTAATACCATCTTGCTCAGAAAGAGACACTGAGATTGACAGGGCCCACAGACTGCCAAGACCAAAATCCATCCACCCCTCAAATCCCCAGAGATGTAATTGCAAGAATACAATTCTTTAATACCAAAGAAAAAATCCTGCAAGAAATGAGGAAACCAACAAGTCTCCCAGATAACTTCAAGGACATTACAGTTTTCTCTGACTTATCAAAGACCACGATTCAAGCTAGAAGGAACTTCTCACAAATTACCTCTACTTTGAGAGACAACAACGTACCCTACAGATGGGGATTTCCTGTGAAACTCCTCATCCCCAACGAGGGAAAGATGATAGCTATTTCAACAGTAGAACAGGGTCTTGACCTTATAAAAGAATGGAACCTCATCATCTCAACTGACTCTGGAACCCGTGACATGGACAGAAAAAGAGACGGCTGAAGGAACGCCATACATCACCCTTCTAAGCATCGCTGATAACATTTTCAATCATCTGGATGGACCACTGATCTTAGCAGGGGTCGACGAGACAACTAAAAAGGACAGGACTTAATATTTTTTCCTTTGAAGGAAACCCTGTCCTACCTTATCTAACTGAAACTAAACTCTCCTCACATTCCTCTCTATCCCTTCATCCCTCTCACAAATCCCTAATTTCTTTTTAATCTATTCTTGCCTCCTAAACCAGGTAGCATTCAGCTACACCTCTAAAAACCTATACTTTACTCTACTTAGTAACTGTATTGTTTTTCCTTTTAAGTTTGTTTTAATTGTTTAATTTACTTTGCCCAACAGGGCACACCAGCGAGTTTTATACCTCCTCGGCCTCAACTTTTAACAACTCTCCCTCTCATCTTGAACGGTAAGAGTCTGCATACACCACACAAACAGACTCACGACACAAATTTCCACCCGTTACATTGCTGACCCTAATTCCTGATTCCGCGGTGTAACGTAGGGAAAGAACATGTCTCTCACTTTCACTAGTTTAAACGTAAGAGGACTAAACAGTCCACATAAAAGGTATTTTCTGAAAAAGGAAATAAAATTAACTAATCAAGATGTTCTCTGCATCCAAGAGACACACTTCAAAAAAGATAACCATCCTGACCTAAAAATACCAAACTTTTCACATACATTTATAGCAACAAATGAAAAAAAAAAAATGCAGGCGTCCTAACAGCCATCAAAAACTCAGTTACATTAAAACTACTAGATTCAGTTATTGACATGAAAGGGAGATACATTATTGCTGTTTGCGAACTCAACAACAAAATCCTAACAATAGCTAACTTCTATGCACCAAACACAGGACAAGTCAACTTTTTAAAAAAAGTCATCAAACAAATAACTAGAATTAAAAAAAGGCACACTAATCATTTGCGGAGACAATAACGCAGTAAATGAAGCACATATAGAAGCAACTAACCACCCTAGAAAAAACAGGATTACCATTAAACAGAGGAAAAACTATACGACGTATGGCGATGCCTCCACAATCAAGAAAGAGACTATTCCTACTACTCAGCAAGTAGGAACTCATATTCACGCCTCAACATGTTCATCACACAGGCTTTAACCCTCCGTGACATTATCTCATGTTCGATAGGCAATATAACCTGGTCGGATCATGCTCCAGTGACACTAACAATAAAAAAAAAACTCTATCCAACTAATTATTACATTTGGAGAAACAACACCTTCGTGATGTCCCACTCAGAGATTAACAAAAAAATTTAAGATTTAATCCAAGAATTTTTCAAAATAAATAACCCCTCGGTTGACAACCCATTAACAACTTGGACAGCAGCAAAAGCCTATATCAGAGGCATATTAATTCAGCAGTCAGCGAAATACAATAAACAAAATAACATAAATCTAAAAAAAACTCTAGATAACATAAAAAATTGGAAAAACAACACAAAACGAACACATCCATCACAACACAATTGACCCTGAGAGAAGAAAAAATTAAACTGCATGAGCTTTTAGTGGGCCAATTTATCAAAAAAGCCAACAAAACAAAAATAAACTACTACACAGACTTTAACAAACCTACCAGATTAATGTCCATAAAAGCAAAAGGAATAAGGACAACAAATAGAATTCACCACCTAAAAACGAACCCACTAGGAACCATTACCTCCAATCCAATAGAAATCGTTAATGAAATTGCTGATTACTACAAATCTTTATACAATTTACAGACAGACAAATCAACTACACATCCACCTCTAGAAGAGATTAAAAAAAAAAATCTAGATAACTGCACATTACCCCATGTAGACCCTGCCGATAAAACCAAATTGGCAGAACCCATC
The DNA here is from genome assembly GCF_905171765.1 of Bufo bufo. NCBI lineage: Eukaryota > Metazoa > Chordata > Amphibia > Anura > Bufonidae > Bufo > Bufo bufo. Next base: position 33,163,181 of record NC_053392.1, on the reverse strand, counting down.
ACAGAATTAGAGGTAGAAAAAAACATAAAAAAACAAAAAATTAGAAAGTCACCTGGCCCTGATGGGTTCACATCTGAATTCTATCAACTTTTTGAAGAATTGCTAACACCCAATATCACCTCAGCCTTTAATAAAGCATTCGCGACAGGAGTCTTTCCCAAAGAAATGTTAGCCGCAAATATCATAACTCTCCCTAAACCCGGGAAAAACCCAGACTGCCCAGGTAATCTACGCCCCATATCCTTACTAAATGAGGACATAAAAATTTATGCTAAAATATTAGCAGAAAGTTTAAAAAAACTCCATGCCAACTCTGATAAATCAAGATCAAATTGGGTTTACTCTCGGGAGACAGGCAGAAGATGGAACTAGAAAGGTCTTGAACTTAATGGTCAAAGCCAATCAAAATAAGGTGCCCTCTCTGTTGTTATCTTTAGACGCGGAGAAGGCCTTTGACCGAGTACATTGGGTATACATGAAGGAGGTACTAAATTTTTTTTAACTCTCTGACCCATACATCAAAGCAGTCCTCTCTATGTATTCAGCTCCTTCAGCCAAGGTTCTATGCAACGATGTACTTTCAGACCATTTTGACATCACAAACGGCACTAGGCAGGGGTGCCCGTTGTCACCCCTACTATTTGTGCTTACCATAGAACCATTAGCAGAACAAATAAGAAAAAAATTAAGACATCACAGGCATAACCTCTGCAGGACTCGAAAACAAAATAAACCTGTTTGCGGACGACGTATTACTTTCTCTTACCAAACCCGAAACTTCCCTGCCCAACCTCCAACTAGAATTGGAAAAATACAGCAAAATATCATATCACAAAGTAAACGTATCCAAATCACACATTTATGGATTCAATCTTTCCACACAAGTCAGAGAAAGATTAAAACAAAAATTCCCATATACTTGGAATGACAAATCAATAACATATTTAGGAGTAGAACTAGCACATGACAACAAAACTATTATATCAGAAAACATCCCAAAAGCTTTAGAGAACATAAAAAAAGAATTAGATAACTATCTAAGATCTGGTTGGAGCTGGTTTGGCAGACTAACATTGTATAAGATGTTTATTCTTCCAAAACTATCCTACCTACTTAGGGTGTTACCAATTTCCATTCCCAAATCGTATCTAACAAAATTCCAATCTCAAATGTCCAGTTTCATATGGAACAAAAAAAGACCCAGAATAGCCGCATACATACTTAATAAGAGAATGATCCATGGAGGTATCGCCCTAAGAATTTTCTCACATTGACCAAAGACAAATGATCGCTCACAAAATTCCCCTTTCATCATTAGACTCTTATACTGGACTAAACTCTCTTTCGGTTTGGTCAGATAAGGGAATATCATTCATACACAACGTTATGGACAACGGGAAAATTAAAAGCTTTGAATCCCTAAAAATCCAATATAACTTAGCCCCTGAAGAAATAAAAACCTATCAAAAACTCACGAAACACCTTAACAAGTTCCCTACACAAGAAACCTGGCTCCCTAACAACATATCGGACTTAATCACGAAACCAAGCCAAAACAAGAAAGAACCCACTAAAGAATTATACGACATATACAATAAAGACTCCCAATTTGCTGCTTTACACCCACACAGCAAATGGGAGATCGAACTTGGAAAAACTATTCACCCTAAAGAGTGGGAGGCAGCATGTAACATTACCTGCAAAGCAACTACTTGCATTTCGCATAGAGAGCAAATATACAAGATGCACTCTAGATGGTACTTCACACCCAAAAAACTTCACGACATATACCCAGACCATTCTGACCAATGCTGGAGAAACTGGGGGGGGGGGGGACGACGACACGATTTAACATATATTCTGGTCCTGTCCCAGACTGAAAAAACTGGGCAAAGATCTGGAAAGTCTCCTGTTCTTACTAACAGGGAAAAAGAATATCCTTACCCCAGATCTGATTCTACTGAATATTGGTCTAGAAAATTTGAAGATTTCCGATATGCCACACTGCAATCGCTACAAGACTTCTCATAGCCAAATCTTGGAAAACATCATATATTCCAGGGATAAATGAAATTATCTCTGCAGTGTCAAACAATTATACCGCAGAACAAGCTTTTGCCTGGCAACTCGGAAATGGCCAAAAATGCAAAAAGGGCTGGAACTGCTGGTTATCACACTTTCCAAACAAAACTTAAACACATGACTCGGATCTCCGTCACCATTTACACATAACAAAACCTTTCTTCACCCAAGACTCTTTCCTTGAAGCTGAGGAGAAACTCTACCCTTAAAGGGAACCTGTCATGTGGATATTTGATTATAATCTAATTAATTATATACAATCATTAACTAAAAAGTACCTTAGATGTATTCACTTACTGGCGTGACAGATGGTTATCTCATAATATACACACAAAGATGCCGCATGCCTATGAGCTGATTTGAGTCCAGCGTGATGTCATTGAGTCCAGCGTATATTTAATTCAGAGCTATAGCCACTCCCCTGCCCATCTGCTGCTGGTTCCTATGGAAACAAACTGTCATTCAGCAGCTGGTGGGCGGGGAGAGTCAGGAGCTCATGAATATTCATGACTCATCATTATCAGCTGGAGCTTTTCAATACAAGATGTTGGCAGATAGACTGGGTCAATTAAAGAAAGTGACCCAGCATTGTGCTAAGAGAATCAGTCACTTATTTATGTTGCCCTTAGTTAGGACACCATAAAACTGGTGACAGGTTCCCTTTAAGTTTGAATTTGTTTTAATACCTGTTAAATGAGCCACTTACTCTAATGCTAATAAAATAATATCCAGAGGCTCAAATGTTGAGTTCTACCATATTACATGGTAAATGTTTCATGTTATTTTCCTTTCTCTAAACATGTTGAAACAAAGATATGTGTATCTAAGATTAACTCCTACTACATTGTCAATAACATGTTGTAACTACACAGCAAGCAAATATTTTATTAATGTTTGTAACATCATAACCTACCTTTATGTTTAAGTGTACTTTACACTAAGAAAAAATTTCAATAAAAAATATCTTTGAAAGAATAAATAGCCAGATGAGATTCCTAACACTTTCCCTCACTTCAGCTGCCTGCTTCCTGTCCCTGCACTACTCAGAGCTGATGGGCAGTGCTACACGTGATTCAGCTTGTATAGAGGCTGGGTCACATGATGCACCAGCCAATCACAGCCATGCCATTGCTACGCATGGCTGTGATGACTTCTAAGTGCCCACAGCTTAAAAGCTTGTTGATTGGCTGCCGTGCAGCCATTCAACAAGCTTTATTAAATGCCCGAACACCGACCTCGAACCCAAACTTTTGCTGCAAAGTTCGGGTTCGAATCCGGGTACCCGAACTTGCAAAGTTCGGTACGGACCCAAACTTTGCAGTTCGGGTTCACTCAACACTAACCTGCACCTGTCTTTAGAACGGAGTCCGCAAAGTGAAGCAGAGCAGACCGCACATGCACGGTTGCCCTCCAATCCTTTCAATGGGACTGCCGAAAACAGCCGAGCGCGCTGCTTTCCTTTACTTCTCGGGCTCCGTTTTACAGATAGCTGTGGGTCCCAAAGGGGAGACCTGCCCCTATCAGACATTGGCGGCACATCCTAGTGATATTCCCCCAATGTATGAGATCACACAACCCCTTTAAGATTATTGCTACTAAGAACTGCTAAGAGTTCAAAAAGCAACAGGTGATTGTCCTCGCTATAGATGCTCACCACGTGTTCTTAACATGTAAACAAGAAAAATAAATGGATTTTAATCGGAGGTGCTGGATTTGTCTGTGCTTTTTCTCCCTCCTGACTTAAAGGCCTGTTACATTTATAAGCTTAGCTGCAGATTTGTTGCCAGAAACTGATGTTTTGGTGGATTCTGCTGAAAGGGTAATATCTATGGTCGGCCACAGACATTCATTTATTCTCAGAGACCAAAAATGTCCTAGATCTGACAACAATAAGAGAATCACTGCACTCACTATTCTGCTGGTGGAGTCACTGTGTACATACATTACTTATCCTGTACTGATCCTGAGTTACATCCTGTATTATACTCCAGAGCTGCACTCACTATTCTGCTGGTGGAGTCACTGTGTACATACATTACTTATCCTGTACTGATCCTGAGTTACATCCTGTATTATACTCCAGAGCTGCACTCACTATTCTGCTGGTGCAGTCACTGTGTACATTACATTACTTATCCTGTACTGATCCTGAGTTACATCCTGTATTATACTCCAGAGCTGCACTCACTATTCTGCTGGTGCAGTCACTGTGTACATACATTACTTATCCTGTACTGATCCTGAGTTACATCCTGTATTATACTCCAGAGCTGCACTCACTATTCTGCTGGTGGAGTCACTGTGTACATACATTACATTACTTATCCTGTACTGATCCTGAGTTACATCCTGTATTATACTCCAGAGCTGCACTCACTATTCTGCTGGTGCAGTCACTGTGTACATACATTACTTATCCTGTACTGATCCTGAGTTACATCCTGTATTATACTCCAGAGCTGCACTCACTATTCTGCTGGTGCAGTCACTGTGTACATACATTACTTATCCTGTACTGATCCTGAGTTACATCCTGTATTATACTCCAGAGCTGCACTCACTATTCTGCTGGTGGAGTCACTGTGTACATACATTACTTATCCTGTACTGATCCTGAGTAACATCCTGTATTATACTCCAGAGCTGCACTCACTATTCTGCTGATGCAGTCACTGTGTACATACATTACATTACTTATCCTGTACTGATCCTGAGTTATATCCTGTATTATACTCCAGAGCTGCACTCACTTTTCTGCCGGTGCAGTCACTGTGTACATACATTACATTACTTATCCTGTACTGATCCTGGGTTACATCCTGTATTATACTCCAGAGCTGCACTCACTATTCTGCTGGTGCAGTGACTGTGTAAATACATTACTTATCCTGTACTGATCCTGTGTTACATCCTGTATTATACTCCAGAGCTGCACTCACTATTCTGCTGGTGGAGTCACTGTGTACATACATTACATTACTTATCCTGTACTGATCCTGGGTTACATCCTGTATTATACTCCAGAGCTGCACTCACTATTCTGCTGGTGGAGTCACTGTGTACATACATTACTTATCCTGTACTGATCCTGAGTAACATCCTGTATTATACTCCAGAGCTGCACTCACTATTCTGCTGGTGCAGTCACTGTGTACATACATTACTTATCCTGTACTGATCCTGAGTTACATCCTGTATTATACTCCAGAGCTGCACTCACTATTCTGCTGGTGCAGTCACTGTGTACATACATTACATTACTTATCCTGTACTGATCCTGAGTTACATCCTGTATTATACTCCAGAGCTGCACTCACTATTCTGCTGGTGCAGTCACTGTGTACATACATTACTTATCCTGTACTGATCCTGAGTTACATCCTGTATTATACCCCAGAGCTGCACTCACTATTCTGCTGGTGCAGTCACTGTGTACATACATTACTTATCCTGTACTGATCCTGAGTTACATCCTGTATTATACTCCAGAGCTGCACTCACTATTCTACTGGAGCAGTCACTGTGTACATACATTACATTACTTATCCTGTACTGATCCTGAGTTACATCCTGTATTATACTCCAGAGCTGCACTCACTATTCTGCTGGAGCAGTCACTGTGTACATACATTACATTTCTTACTAATCACTCAAATCCTAAATTATATTCCTCAGCTGTATTCATAGTTCTGCAACATCTTACCAGAGGCAGTCAACCGTTTTTTTTTACACGCACTTCTGTTTTTTTCTTGGAATTCTTGACACTTGGTTAAAATTCACTCTTTCTGATTGTTTTTTTTCCCAGTAACTATCTAAGTTGACTTCCACTATCCACTTAATGATGAACAGTCTATACCTCACAATGTAAAATCACTAACGTGACCTCTGTGCAGACACTGAACAAGCAGATTTAAAGGGGTTGTTCAGGTCATAGGTCGTCAACAGCGGGTGTCAGCTGTTTGACGAGGAGGCAGCGCTCCTGCGAACGCTACTTCCTCTTCATTACACTGTACTTTGTCTCGGCGGTGCAGTGTAATGACGAGTACTCGCTCTATTCACTTGAATGGAGCGAGTACTTGTAACTATACTGCTCCATAGGAGATGACCTGCACTGTAGTGAAGAGGAAGCAGAGCTCGCATGGAGCGCCTCCTCCTCTTCAAAAAGCTGATCGGTGGGAATGTCGGAGGATAGTTTCCTGAGGATAGGTCATCAATATATATGGCCGGACAACCCCTTTAAGCTCTGTACAAACAATGACACAGCACAATTCGAGCTCCCAGTCCTGCAGAATTGTGAATGCAGCTGTGAATGAGATTGAAATACAATAAAAGCAAAGCAATGTTTTTTTACGTAGATTGCGTTAGCATGCAATGAATGTGCTGTAGGTATCCTGTACTGCATGGCCATGCTGTATATTACTGATATCATAACATTTTTCATTTTATCTGATTTTAGATATAGAAGTGTGCAAACAATGCCTGCAGCATTGGAGTTCCATGTATGTATGTTGAGATGGGCCGTTGCCTCCCTATGCATGCTGTCTCCAGCGCCTACTTCCTATTATTATGCTCCTGGCATTATAAGCCATTGAATCGGCAGAGACGTTCTCTTGAGATTAATCTGTGAGGCTTTTCTATTTATTGTGAATAAAAAGAACTAAAATTATAATAACGAGCAATGTGAACTATTCCCCCATCTAATCCTCTCTTGGCAATTCTACTCCAGCAAGTAACCTCTGCATCCCTCCCTATAGATGACTGCTTTACTGCTTTATTTGAAATATTTTTATTTCTACTAGTTCTTTAATTAACACTTCTTCTATGACACTTAGTAATTCTATAACTCTATGTAACAATCAATGGGTGTAGAACCAGTGTGCCAACCGACCGGTTTGACTAGACTAAATCTAAGGGCATTGCCCTGTCATTCCCCTGGACTTCGTTGCAGGGGAGCCACCAGGCCGCTACCTCCTGGAGTATTTCCGATGTGGTTGACAGCTGACTCACAGGGATCAGAGACTCTTGTGCAAGACACAGATAGATCAGGCAAAACTCGTAGTCACTGACAGGAAAAGTTCATGGAAGGCAGAATATGTGCGAATCCGTGAAACAAGTCTGAGGTCAGGGCAGACAGCAAAGGAGAAATACGGTAATCAGACATAGGTCAGGTCAGGCAGCACAGGATCAAAGCCAGGAATTAGGCAGAGGTCAGTACATGGGAAGAGAAACAACAGCACACCTTACGCAAGAACTGGCAAGCTAGATCAACTTATTGTTCAGACAGAAAATGTTAGATCCTTAAAATTTGTTTTCAAAATGGAGGTATTCCATAAGCCACCCTCACTCTCCTTCTCTGAGAAAACCTCAACAAGGTCTTCTTGCCAGACTGATTCCACCAAGCCCGTCCTAATTATATGATTAGGCTTTTGGCTACTTTAAGAGAGTCATAGTTACTCCTCCCGTTTACCTGCGTCTCATTAAATTTATTCACTTCAGAGCACTGGGCAGAAATCACATCACGCCAACACTGGCCCCTGGTCTTCGGGTTCCCTTGGTCCGCACCAGTTCTAAGTCAGCTGCTAGACGCCAGCTGAGGTTAGGCACTGTCTGCCTGGGCACCCCCTTGCAAGGCCTCGTGGCGGCCTCCCCCACCCAGCGACCAGGAGGGAGGGGAGAAAAAGGGGCATCCATCTCCGCTGCTTCAAGCTGAGGACAAAGAAGGCTGTTTCCTATCCCTTCTGAATGGCGCTTGCCCATCTCTTAGGACTGCCTAACCAGTGTTCAACTGCTGTTCACATGGAACCCTTTTCCACTTCGGCTTTCAAAGTTCTCGATTAAATATTTGCTACTATCATTAACATGTGCGGCAGCTCCGCACAGGCAGTCACCCTGGGCTTCTGCATACACTGTAATGGCCCTCCTTCTCATCAGGACTTAGCCCCCCGTGGTGGGTATGGGTCCGAGACTTCAGCGTCATCTATTTTCAGGGCTGGTTGGTTTGGTAGGTGAGTTGTTATCCACTCTTTAGTGGATTCTGACTTCCATGGCCACAGTCCTACTGTCTATATCAACCATCTTTTCTTGGGTTTGATGAGTGTCAGCACTGCGCGCCTTAATCTGGTGTTCGGTTCATCCCATAGTGCCAGTTCTGCTTACCAAAAGTGGCACCCTGGGTGCTCGCATTCCACACCCTGCTCTGAGCCGACAAGCCAGACGTCTTACCCATTTAAAGTTGGAGAAATGGTTGAGATAATTTTGGCCTCAAAACCTCTGATCATTTGCTTTACCAGATAAAACAGCATCAGGAGGTGAGTGAGCGGCAGCTATGGGAACCAGCTACTACACAATTCAATTAGTATTTCTCCCTATACCAAGGTTGGACAACCAGAGTGCCAGACCCCAGGGCGGGTTTGTACCTCAGCCAGGGTGCCCTGACCCTCACCCTCATTGCACAAGCAGGGTTTCTTCATGAGCCCTCTGGCTTGTGCACGCTTTAGACTCCTTGGTCCTTGACGATGCCTCTTGCCAAGAGGGGGCTGTAACGCTGGTCTGCTGCATCCCCACGGAGGAAGGGAGCATGCACCCGACAAGAGGTCTTCCCGGCTAGCCCAAAGCCAGTCACAGCTCATCGCCAAGGAGAAAATGTGCCCTGCGGGTGCCAGAGCTGCTCGGGCCATGTCATCCTTCCGCGAATGGGGCCGACAGACAAGCAGGGTAGTCCTTAGAGCTCAGATGAGGCCTGAAACCACCTGGGTTGAATCCTCCGGGCGGACCACACTTGTTTATCTCTTAACGCCCCCTTGAACTCTCTCTTTTCAGAGAAGTTCTTTTCAACTTTACGTTACGGTACTTATCCACTATCAGTCTCACACTGGTATTTAGCCTTAGATGGAGTTTACCACCCACATTAGACCGCATTCTCAAACAACCCAACTCTGGGGAGACCAGGTCCCATTGTGCCAGGGTTCGCTTTTGACCTAACACCATCTACGGGCTAGGCTTTGATCAGGACTTGGGCACCTGCGAGTGATGCTGGGGCAGGTCTGATGTCCAGTAAGCCACATTTCCTGTGCTGTCCAGGGAGAAGAGGGGGCTCCGAGGTCTGGCCTAGGGAGACAAAAGGGTAGGAAGGAAAACGGCTCTTGCTCTCTCCCTTGAGACCAACTCCAGCCACACTATCCTCCTCAACGGAGTGAGGAACAACAATTGACAGAGGAGGTAACAAGCATAGCCCAGGAGGAACCCAGGGCCACAAGGTACATTCAAAAGGGAGCGGGTGATCACTGCGGCCTTTGATTGGCTGCAGTAGCTACATGCCCCCCCCCCCCCAAGTTCACAGATGTTGATGTCGGCGCAGAGTGGAACAGAAATGCTGGTCGGGAAGCCACACAGACCGAATCCAGTGACAGGGACCAGGTGAGTATAATCACCACTGTGTCTCTGCCAAGCCTGGAGATTTGATTTAATTTCAAATAACCCTTTAATAATATTCATAATCGCATTGGGTACAATGTGGGTGTGAGATGAGGAAACAGCACTCATTGTCTGGACATTGTATTTGTGTAAATTAAGTTAAATGATTTTGACTAACATTTTGCTGTTTGGCCACAAGAGGCCGCTGTTCCTAAGCATAGCTAAAAAGACTGCGTTTCTAGATTCATGTGAGGTTGAAAACTCTCAGGGGTGGAATTACAAAGCATGGAGAGGAAGGCAGCATCCATCTTAGGGTGAGCTTGGAAGAGGCATCCAGGACAATCCATCAACATTAAAGTGTGAGAGCATCCTCCAGGGACCAGAGCTGCAGCCAAGGGGAGCTGATTGTGTCCATTACCCTGATCTTGTCCAGAGGAACTGCTGCCAGGAACTCAGATGAGAGCTGAGGAGTAAAG